>NW_006400060.1:769963-771893 GCF_000299155.1 Elephantulus edwardii
AACTCTACAATTAAAACAGACATTCGGATGGCAGGGAAGAAGAACAAACTGGGGAGGAGGGTAGAGAGAATGGTGCAGCAATGAAGGAATGAAAACCCAAAATCCCTGTAAATGTTCATTAGAACTAATAAAATTTAATAATAAAAATTTTTAAAAAGCATGAGAAAAACTACACCAAGCAAATGGCAACCAGAAAAAAGCAGGAGTAGGGCTATTAATCTCTGAGAAAATAAATTTCAATACAAAAACAAGGAAAGTCAGTACATAATGCTTAAAGCATCATAACAATAATAAATAACAAGAAGACATAACAATAATAAATATCTATGCACCAAATGAAAGACTCGCAAAATAAAACAAACATTGACAAAACTTTAAAAAGAAATGAACAACACTACTATAGTAGTTGGAGACTTCAATACACCACTCTCAAATAAAGATAGAACTACCAGGAAAAAACTCAAAAAGATGATCGAGAACTAAACCACACAATAAACCAAGTCGATCTCATAGATATTTATAGGGTAATGCACCCCTAAAAACACAGTTTACCTTCTCCAATGTGCATGGAACATTCTCCAGAATAGATTACATTTTAGTTCACAAGGCAAGTATCAATAAATTTAAAAACACACAAATAGTACAAAGCATTTTCTCAGACCACAATGCTACAAAATTAGAAATTTATAACAAGAGGATAAAGGAGAAAAAACCATATATTTGGAAGTTGAACAGCATCTTGCTTGAACATCAGTGGAGAAATAAAAATAAAATTAAAAAGTTTCTTGAAACAAATGAAAATGAAAACACCACTTACCAAAACCTGTGGGAAACAGCCAAAGCAGTCATCAAAGGTTAATTGACAGCGATAAGCAAAGATATAAAAAGGCATGAAAAAATGACGATTGACTCTCTAACCCAACATCTCCAACAAATTGAAAAAGAACAGCAAGAAAACATGACGCTCTCTTAAAAAAAAACCCACCCTGAAATTATAAAAATTAACAATAAAGAAATGAAATAGAAAAAAACTAATTCAAACCAGGAACAAAACAAGGAGTTGGTTCTTTGAAAAGGACAACAAAGTTGCAAACCATTTACAAAACTAATAAAGGAAAACAAGGAAAAAAACACAAATAATTCGAATAAGATGAAATGGGCAAGGTCACAACAGAACCAACTAAAATTAAAAAGCTTGCATTGGAATATTACGAAATATTATACTCAAACAAATATAAAAACATAGAGGAAATGGACAAATACTTAGGAATGCACAACCTACCTACACTGACACCAGCTGAAATTAAACACCTGAACATACCTATTTACAAAAAAAAAAAAAATATTGACGAGGTAATAAAACAACTTCCAGCCAAAAAAGTTATCAAACATTCAGAGAAGAACTGTCACCAATCCTACATAAACTATTTTAGATAATAGAAAAAGATGGAATTATCCCAGACTCATTCAAAACCAGATATAGAACCAAAATAGAAAAATATAGGCCAATATTTCTCATGAACACAGATGCAAAATCATGAATAAAGTCCTGGCCCATAGAATCCAATGATGTTGTTGTTGTTGTTGTTGTTGTTATGTGCCATCGAGTCGTTTCCGACTCATAGCGACCCTATGCACAAGATCCCTAAACCCTGCTCTATCCTGCACCAACTGCACCGCCTCTGACACACCCATCCCGATTACCCCAGTGACTGAATCAATCCATCTCCAGGAGGGTCTTCCCCTCCTGCACTGTCCCTCCACCGTCCCAAGCATGATATCCCTCTCCAAGGACCAGTCCCTCCTGGCAACATGTCCAAAGTATGTCAGTCGAAGCCCCAGAATCCTTGCCTCCAAGGAGTAGCTTGGTTTAATCCTCTCCAAGATAAATCTGTTTGTTTTCCTGGCAGTCCATGATACATCCAGTACC
>NW_006400060.1:774745-779945 GCF_000299155.1 Elephantulus edwardii
ACCAGGATAACCCTTCTCACCTGCCAAGTCCCTTCAGAAAATATCTTCCATTGTCCAACCCATGATCTGACAGCTTGCATCTTAACTTTCTTGGCTTCTGTGATTCCAAAAACGTTGACTGCTGACATTTTTCTTTTGACCGTGTCTCTTAAGTTTAGTTGTGCTGTCTCCAAGGGAAGGTGACGTGCCCTGTAGAACTCCTGTGTAGATTATATTCCCAGCCCGAGGCCCGCCGGATTTTCCGGGTACCTTTGAAAGACGCCTCTTCATTGCTTATCTGAGGTGGCTTCCTTGTGCACCACTTTCAAGCTTCCCTTCCGCCCTGGAGCACACTTGTCAGAGTTCCCAAGGGCCTCTTCCCACCAGATTTCCCGGGTACCTTTGAAAGACGCCTCTTCGTTGCTTATCTGAGATGGCTTCCTTATGCACCACTTTCAAGCCTCCCTTCTGCCCAAGAGCACGCTTGTCAGAGTTCCCAAAGAAAAATAATTCACCATGACCAAGTGGGATTCATAACAGGTATGCAAGGATGGCTCAACATAAAAAAAAATCAGTGTAATTCATCATATTAACAAAGCAAAGAACAAAAAGCACATGATCCTATCAATTGATGCAGAAAATGCCTTTGACAAAATCCAACCCCCACAGGTGATTAAAACACTAAAAAAAAGTATTAGACGGGAATTTCTTCAACATGATAAAAAGTATATACACAAACCCTAGAGCCAACGTTGTTCTCAATGGAGCGAGATTAAAGGCATTCCCCTTGAGAATTGGAACTATCACCTCTCCTATTCAATATAGTATTGGAAGTCTTAGCGATAGCAATAAGGCAAGAGAAAGAAATAAGAGGTATCCAAATTCGCCAAGAGGAGCTAAAATTATCTCTATATGCAGACGATATGATAGTATATTTATAAAACCCTAAAGACTCAGCAAGAAAACTACTGGACATAGTTGACCAATTCAGCAAAGTGGCAGGATACAAGATCAACATACAAAAATCAATTGGGTTTCTCTACAGTGACAAAGAGATTGCAGAGCTGGAGATGAGAAAAACAGTAACCTTCACAATAGCTAATCACAAAATTAAATTCTTAGGAATAAACCTAACAAGAAGTAAAAGGATCTATTCAAAGAAAATTAGAAAACATTACTACAAGAAAAAAAAAGAGAGAGAGAGACCTAGAGTGGTGGAAGAATATCCTTTGCTCATGGATAAGAAGACTCAGTATTGTGAAAATGACAATAATACCAAAGGCAAGTTAACGTTCAATAAAATCCTAATACAAATACCAATTCCATTCTTCAACAAGATAGAAAAGGCAATTTCCAATTTCATTTGGAATGGAAAGAGGCCCAGGATAAGCAAAGCACTCCTCAAAAACAGAAACAAGGTAGGAGGACTGTCACTCCCCAATTTCAAATCCTACTACACTGTTGTGGTGGTCAAGACAGCGTGGTACTGTTACAATGACAGACACATAGATCAATGGAATGGATTTGAGGATCCAGAAATCAGCCCATCTACCTATGATCAACTGATTTTTGACAAGGATTTTAAATCAATTAAGTCGGGAATTGACAGCCTTTTAAGAAATGGTGCTGGCAAAATTTGAACACTAACTGTAGAAAACACACGCACGATCCACACCTCACTCCATACACAAAAACCAATTCAAAGTGGATTATGGACTTAGGACTAAAACTAAGTACTATAAACTTTATTAAAGAAAAGTTTGGAAGAACTCTAGAAGTCATAATTGACAACATAAACAGTCTTCCAAGAATCTTGGGAAATCTTCAACCAAGAGAGGACAAAATAGATGAATGGGACCTTCTAAGAATCAAACCCTATACACATACAAAAACTTCTTCAACAGGGTGAAAACGGAAGCCACAGATTGGGAAAAAATATTTGGTAATGACATGTCAGACAAGGGACTTATATCTAGAATTTATAAAACACTTGAGCACCACAACAAGATAAAGGTAAATAACCCAATTGAAAAATGGGTACAGGATATGAACAGACACTTTACCAAAGAAGACATTCAGATGGCAAATAAACACATGAAGAAATGTTCAAAATCCCCAGCTCTAAGAGAGATGCAAATCAAAACAACTATGAGATATCATCTCACCCTACGAAGAATAGCAAACTTTAAGAGAACAGCAAACATAAAATGCTGGCTAGGTTGTGGAGAAACTGGTACCCTCATTCATTGTTGGTGGGAGTGTAAAATTGTGCACCCACTATGGAAGGCAGTATGGCGCAATCGCAAAAAGTTACAAATAGAAATACCATTTGACCCAGCAATGACACTACTGGGAATTTACCCTAAAAAAACCATAAATGCCACCCAAGCAGATATATGCACACTAATGATTATTGCGGCTTTGTTCGAAATAGCAAAGAGCTGGAAACAACCCAAGTGCCCATCAACAAAGGAATGGGTAGAGAAGATATGGTATTTTCACACAATGGAATACCATGCTGCATTGAAAAACAAGGAACTCATGCAATATTATTCAAAATGGGTGACTCTGGAGGACATTATGCTGAGTGAAATATCTCAGTCACAAAAGGACAAATACTGCATGGTGCCACTGTTGTAAAACAGGACTGACCCTGGGGATGGGGAGAGACAGAGAAAGATGGGTTCAAAAATCTATACTGCATTGAAACAGATGAGGGAGGAAACTGTTTAAAAGGAATATGTGATGAGGTATTTTTGTCATGACGGGAGTCCAGAGCGAAGGCTGCATAGTGGAGTGGACTTTGGGGGAGGGATTGCAAAACAATGAAAGAATTTTTCTTTTACTTTTCAAAGAGGGGAGTGTACTGGGGGAAGGGGTGGGTAGGGAGAAAAGTGTAACAATGAATGAATGGAAATCCACAGTCTCTGTAAATTTTCATTGAAATTAATAATAAAAAAAATGAAAAAAAGACCAAAGAACAATGATCTAGAGATGCTAAATTTTGAGTCAATAGACCATGGCACCTCAATTTTAAAGGATAAAATGTTACCAAGAATAATAGCTTAGAAACAGTACATAGAGAATATGAAATTATTTTCAAGAAATTTATAACATGAAATTGTACTCACTACCTTTGAGTCAGTTTAAACTCTTGGATGCTCTCCATAAGAATTCTGGGACTATAAGTCTTTACAGAAGGACACTACCTATTTTTCTTCCTTGGAGTGGCTGATGGAATTATGCTACTGACCTTGACAGTCCTTGACAATCCAGTGTATAACATACTATACTCCTAAGGCTCTTTTACTAAATAGAAGGAACTCATAATCCTCTAAAGAACTCTAAGGCCGAACCCTCTGTTGAAATGAAAAATTTTATTTAAAATATTCTTTTTTAATTAGCCTTTTGGAGTTATACAAGAAACCTTCATAATCACATATTGTGCTCCCACCAGAAATATCAAAACTAAAGTGAACAATTAAAAAAAACAAAACAAAAATGCCACCCACACAGTTATATGCACACTCATGTTTATTGCAGCTTTGCTTGCAATAGCAAAGAGCTGGAACAACCCAAGTGCACATCAACAAATGAATGGATAGAGAAGCTCTGGTATTTTCACACAATGAAATACTACACTGCATTGAAAAACAAGGAACTCATGAAATATTATGCAAAATGGATGACCCTGGATGACATTATACTGAGTGAAATATCTCAGTCACAAAAGGACATATATTGCATATGGCCACTATTGTAAAACAAGACTGACATCGAGGTTGAGGGAAGACTGAGAAAGAGGGGATAAATAATGTATACTGCATTGAAACAGATGAGGGAGAAAACTGTTTAAAGGGGAAACATGATTGGGTATTATTGTCATGACAGGAGTCCAGAATGAAGGCTTCACAGTCGAGTGGACTTTGGGGGAGAGATTGTATAACAATGAAAGAGTTTTTCTTTTGCATTTCAATGAGAAGAGTGAACAGGGGGAGTAGGGAGAAAACACAATAATGAATTACTGGAAACCGTAAGTTTCTGTAAACTTTCATTAAAATTAATAAAAAGGAAAAAAGAAATATATATGCACCTAATCATTTTTGTTATTATGTGCCATCAAGTCACTTGAGACTCATAGCTAGGCTGTTTACAATAGCCCTTAAACCCTGATCCATCCTGTGCCAATTTTATTGTGTCTGACACACCTACCCCAGTCACTGAATCAATCCATCTCATAAAGGGTCTCCCTCTCTTCCGTTGTTCCTCCACTCTCTCAAGCATAATGTTCTCCTCCAAGGACTGGCCTCTCCTTGCAGCATGTCCAATGTATGGCAGATGAAGCTTCAGAACCCTTGCCTACAAAGAGCAGCTTGATTTCACACTCTCTAGAATGAATCTTAGCATACAACACTCACTCTGGGAAACTATTCCATTGTGACTACAGTGTACTACAAATGGAGAAGAAGAGGCCCTAAGCCACAAGAAGTCAATCCTAGAGCAGAAATTCAATGCAAAGGACATTTCCTCAGAACAGTCTGAAACAGGATGCCTTACCTGATACTGTTGCTGTTGATTGCCGTCAAGTCAAGCATGACTAATAGTGAACCTATAAACAAAAATCCTGAAACCTTTTTATAACAATTGACATTTATCAAAGTTCATAGTTTCCAGAGACATGGTATTTAAGAAGTGGATGTCACTCCTCCTTCCTAGTACCTGGTATTTGGACTAACAGACCTAAACTCAAAAGATACTGCCCATAGCTGAAGAAACTGGCAGCAGCTTGAGGGATTCAAAATCAAAGAATCCCAGAAAGGGTTGGATATGGGAAGAAAAGTGTTGAATGGAGTAGGTGGGAGTAGAAGGGAATGTTGATGGAGCAGGGAAAGGGGTGGGTCAAGACACATGTGTCAAGGGCGGGTAAAACCCTGAATCTATTGGTTATTTCTAAAATTTGGCAATGTCTTTCATCTGCTCATTCTGTAAAATGCTTGTATGTCAGATAATGTTCTAAATCTGAGCATTCAAATTAAAACAAACTAGGAAGTAGGATTGGCCATCCACTTCTGAAATAGCAGGCCTTCAAGAACCCTATGTAAAATAGAACACATCTTCAATGAAGTTTACAATCCTTGGTTTTAGTCCTAGGTCCATGATCCACCTTGAGTTGGTTTTTGTATATGGAGTGAGGTGGGGATCTTGTTTAATTCTTCTGCAG
>NW_006400060.1:781905-784176 GCF_000299155.1 Elephantulus edwardii
TGTGGTGCTGGAGAAGAGTATTGAGAATACCATGGACTGCTAGGAAAACAAACAGATTTGTCCTGGAAAGGGTTAAACCGGGTGGCTCCTTGGAAGCAAGGATTCTGAGGCTCCGTCTAACATACTTTGGACATGTTGTGAGGAGAGACAGGTCCTTGGAGAAAGACACCATGCTTGGGAGGGTGGAGGGACAGCGCAAGAGGCGAAGGCCCTCTATGAGGTGGATTGATTTAGTGACTGGGATAATAGGGACGGGAGTGTCAGAGACAGTGCGATTGGCACAGGACAGAGCAGAGTTTAGGCCTGTTGTACATAGGGTCGCTATGAGTCACAAGCGACTTGACGGCACATAACAACAACACAGGTACTGACGAGATGAGATAGACTAGCATGAGGCTTTTTGAGTCAGATGATCATAAAATCTACTATGCTGGACAAGGAAAGGTGAGGGAAAATAGGGTTGCTTTCATAGTTTAAAACGTTAAGATCTGTCTTGAAATACAATGCTGTGAGTGACAGGATAATAACCATACACATACAAGGAAGTCCAGTGAATACCACCATCATTCAAATATATGTACCAAAACCCAGAGCCAAAGAGGGGGAAATAGAAGATTTCTACAGAATTTTGGGGTCAGAATTTGATTGATCAACCAGAAAGAAACTTGAAGACAATGAAGAGTTAAACCACATAACCAACCAACTCAATGTCATAGTTATATTCAGGCTAATACACTCCCAAAAGAGCTCAGTATACATTCTTTAAAAACATACATGGAATATTCCTCAGAATAGACCAAGTTTTAGGTTCCAATGCAATACTCAATAAATTAAAAACCTAAAAATAATACAAAGCATTTTTCCAAGCCTTAATTCAACAAAATTAGAAAGTAATAACAAAAGGATAAAGGAGGAAAAAAAACCACATTTGGAAGCTGATTGAACATGAGTGAGTAATAGAAGAAATAAAAGATGAAATTAAAAAGTTTCTTGAAACAAATAACAACGAAAAAACAAGTTACCAAAACCTCTGGGAAATAGACAAAGCAGTAATTAGAGGCCAATTTATAACAATAAGCAAACACATCAAAAGGGAAGAAAAACTAATAATTTATTTTTTTAATCCAACATATCCAATAATAGAAAAAGAACAGAAAGAAAACCTGTCAATCCCTAAAAGTAATGAAATTCTAAAAATTGGTAGAGAAATAAATGCAATTTAAAACAGAAAACAATAGACACAATAAAAAAAATCAGGATTTGTTTCTTCAAACCACTAGCAACACTAACAAAGAAAAATAAAGAAATAATCAGAATAAAAGAGGAAAGGAGCAATGACACAACAGAAATAATGAAAATAAAAAGTTAACAATGGAATATTATTTAAAAACAGATATGAAAACCTAGAGGAAATGGACAAATACTTGAAAATTCACAACCTGCCCAAAATCACGCAAACCTAATAAAACACCAACAGATTCAATGTTACAGATCATCGACGCTTCCTTACTCCACCACCATCCCTTCCTCCTTTTGCCTACACCATTCAATACCCATCTCCCATTGACCAGCCCCTGATGTGATGGCATAAGTCTCAAGCCATCAGGATTTGTGATTCTGAACACATCATGCTTCTGTGAACCTCTTATGATGCAGCCAATATGATTTCAATTTAAAGTTCTTAAGTGCACTGTAATGTAAAACTTCCATTCCAGGATTGCCTTCTCATGGGTTAATACCGCTTGTCTTCCATTAGAATCCAGGTGCTGATGCACATTTTCTTGGCCCGAGGGCCGCAGGCAATGCTTTGGGTTGTGCCCTGGCCAATGCAGCCTGAGGTTACCTGCGTTAGAATCTGGAGATCAGCAAAACTCCGCCTCTGTGCAGGCTGGATTTCGAAGAGGTGTTGGTACTAGGGATATTATAGCTAGTGTTAGATACATCTTAGCAGAAAACAAAGAATACCAGAACAATGTCTATCTGTGCTTCATTGACTATGCAAAGGCTTTTGACTGTGTGGATCACAGTAAGCTGTGGCTGACTCCGAGAAGAATGGGAATCCCAGGACATTTGATTGTGCTAAAGCAAAACTTTTACTTGGACCAAGAGGCAGTTGTCAGAACAGAGCAAGGAGACACTACATGCTTCAAAATCAAGAAGGGGGTTCGTCAGGGATGTATTCTGTCTCCATATTTTTTCAATCTGTATGCAGAACAGATCATCCGAGACGCTGGACTATACGAAGAAGAATGTGGCATCAGGATTGGTGGA
>NW_006400060.1:784652-787944 GCF_000299155.1 Elephantulus edwardii
CCAGAATGTTCCCTGGAGTCAAGGATTCTGAAGCTTAGTGTGACATATTTTGGGCATGTTTCAAGGAGGGACTTGGAGAGGGACTTCATGTTTGGCAGAGTGGAGTGGCGGCGAAAGAGAGGAAGACGTTTGATGAGATGGATCGATTCTGTGACTGGAGAGGTGGGAATAAGTGCATTTGAGATGGCTAGGTTGGCACAGGATAGAAGAACATATAGAGCTCTTGTACATAGGGTTGCTATGAGTCGCAAGCAACTCGATGGCACATAACAACAACAACAACAATAAAACACCAGAATAGACTCATTACTAAAGAAGAAAATGAATAGGTAATAAAACAAATTCCAACAACAACCAAAAAAATCTCTGGCCAATATGGTTTTACTGGTGGATTTTATGAAACATTTAGAGAAGAAATGTCACCAATTCTACTTAAACTATTTCAGAAAACTGAAAAAGATGGAATTATCCAAGACTCATTCTATGAAGCAAATTTATGCTTGATACCAGTGTCAGGTAAAGACATGACCAAATTAGAAAACTGTAGGCCAAATTTAATAAACATTGTATATAAACCAGTTTAAAATTAAAAAATAGAAAACAATAACAACAACAAAAAGAAAACTATAGAACAATATCTCTCATGATTGTAGATGCAAAAAGCCTCAGTAAAATTCTGGCTGATAGAAATCAACAGTACATTAAAAAAAAATAATTCACTATGATCAAGTGGAATTCTTGGCATAACAGGTATGCAAAGACGGTTCAACACAAAAAATAAACCACTCCACAATCAATGTAATTCATCACATTAACAAAGCAAAGATTAAGAAACATATGATCCTATCAATTGATGTAGAAAAGGCCTTTGACAAACACTCAACAAAATGGAAATAGAGGGGAATTTCCTCAAAATAGTGAAAGAATATATACAAAACCAAGATCAATGGAAAGAGATTACAGACATTCCCTTTGAGAACAGGAACAAAGCAAGGATGCTCATGATCACCTCTCCTATTCAATATTGCTTTAGAAGTCTTACTGAAAGCAATAAGAGAAAGAAATAAGAGGTATACAAATTGGCAAAGAGGAGGTAAAATGCAAATGATATGATAGTATACTTAAAAAATCTTAAAGACTCATCGAGAAAACTATTAGACATAGTGAACCAATTCAGCAAAATAGCAGGACACAAGATCATCATACAAAAATAAGTTGAATTTCTCTACAGTAACAAATAAAATAAAGGCATGGAGCTAGAAAAATAACACCCATCACAGGAGCTAATCACAAGATTAAATACTTGCATGTAAATCTAACTAGAGACACAAAAGACCTGTTGTTCTTGTAGTTGTGTGCCATCAACTTGCCTGCAACTCATAGTGAGCCTCTGAACACTACTCTATCCTGAGCCAATCTTATTGTCTCTGCCACATCTACTCCCATTACCCCAGTCACTGAGTGAATCCATCTCATCAAGGGTCTTCCTGTCTTGTGCTGTACCTCCACCCTCCAATGCTTGATTTCCCTCTCCAAGGACTGGTCCCCCAAAATATGTCAGACAGAGCTTCAGAATCCTTGCCTCCAAAGAGCAGCTTGAGGTTTCACCTTCTCCAGGACGAACCTATTTGTTCTCCTAGTAGTCCATGGTATAATCAATATACTTCTCCAGCACAACAGCTCAAAGGCATCAATTCTCCTTTTATACTCCCTCCCTAGTCATTGTCTAACTTTCTGAAGCATAGAACATAATTGTGAAGAACATGGCCTGAGTCAGGCACACCTTAGTCTCCAAACTGATATTATTGCTCTTCAGTACTCTGGAGATGTACCTGTCAGCACACTTTCCCAATGCAATTCATCTTTTTATTTCCTGGCAGCTGGTACAAAGAGTGTTGATTGTGGAACAAAAGACTCATACAAAGAAAATTACAAAACGTTGATGTTGCTGTTATGTGCCATCAAGTCGCTTGCGACTCAAAGCCAACCTATGAACAACAGCCCTAAATTCTGATCTGTCCTGTGCCAATCTCACTGTCTCCAACACACCCATCCCGATTACCCCAGTCAGGGTGTTCCCGTCCTGCACCTGCCCTCCACCCTCCCAAGCATGATGTCCTTCTCCAAGGACCTGTCTCTCCTTACAACATGACCAAAATATGACAGACGAAGTCTCAGGATCCTTGCCTCCAAGGAGCAGCCCAGTTCAACCCTCTCCAGGATGAATCTGTTTGTTTTCTTAGCAGTCCACAGTATCCTCAGTACTCTTCTCCAACAACAAAGCTCAAAGGCATCAATTCTCTTTCTCTCCTCCCTAGTCATTGTCCAACTCTCTGATGCATAACAAGTGATTGCAAAGACCATGGCCTGTATCACACGCACCTTACTCTCCAGAGAGACACTATTGCTCTTGAGTATTTTAGAGAGGTCCCTAACAGCAGACGTTCCCATTGCAATACGTCTTTTAATTTCCTGGCTGCTGGTGCCAAGAGTGTTGATTGTGGAGCCAAGCAAACTAAAGCTGTGAACACTCTCAATCTCTTTACCATCCATCCTGATGATGCCAATTGGTCCAGTGGTGAGAATCTTTGTCTTCTTGACATTGAGCCTCAATCCATACTGAAGGCTGCAGTCCTTGACCCTCTGCAGAAAGTGTTTCAGGTCCTCCTCAGTTTTAGCAAGCAGAGTTGTGTCATCTGCATAACGCAGATTGTTGATAAATCATCCACCAATCTTGACCCCACATTTCTCCTCATATAGCCCAGCCTCCCGGATGATCTTTTCTGCACACAGGTTGAAAAGGTATGGAAACAGGACACATCCCTTGCATACGTCCTTCCCAATTTTGAACCATGCAGTGTTTCCTTGCTCTGTTCTGATGACCGCCTCTTGGTCCAAGTATAGGTTTCGCACTAGCACGATCAAGAGTTCTGTCCGGTATTCCCATTCTTCTCAGAGTCAGCCACAGTTTGCTATGATCCACACAGTCAAACGCCTTTGCATAATCCATGAAGCACAGATAGACATTCCTCTGGTACTCCCTGCTTTCTTCCAAGATCCATCTAACATTAGCTACAATATCCCTAGTACCATGACCCCTTCTAAACACAACCTGGGCTTTTGGAAGTTCTCTGCTGATGTGCTGTTCCAGTCGGCTTTTTATAATTTTCAGCAGAATCTTGCTTGCATGTGAAATCAATTTTATTGTTCTATAGTTTCCACACTCTGTTGGGTCACCTTTCTTTGGAATGGGAACAAATATAGATCTCTTCCAGTCAGTTGGCCAAGTGGT
>NW_006400060.1:788064-790495 GCF_000299155.1 Elephantulus edwardii
CTTGCTCATATATTGTTTCATTAAATTCTTCTGTGTCTGCCAATTCCTTTCAATACAATGACTCACTATATTCCTTCCATCTTCTTTTAATACTTCCTGTATCATTTAATATTCTGCCGAAAGCATCCTTGATTATAGCAACTCGAGGTTTGAATTTGTTCTTCAGTTCCTTGAGTTTAAGAAATGCTGAGCGAGTTCAGTCAGAAAATCATCTGACTCCAGCTCTTTCCACATTTCATTGTAATATTTTACTTTTTCACCCCAAGCTGCCTTTTGAAATCTTCTGTTCAGCTCTTTAGTATCTTGAATTCTTCCTGTGCTTTGGCTTCTCTGTGCTCCTGTGCAATATTCAGACTTTCTTCTGACATCCATTTTGGTCTTTTCTTCCTCCTCAGTCTTTGTAATGAACATTTGCAGTCTTCTTGGACTATACCCTTGATATCCTCCCACGACTCATCTGGTCTTCACTCATTCGTGTTTAAGGCCTCAAACCTGTTCCTGAGATGGTTCTGAAATTCAGGTGGGACAGACTAAAACAAAAAGATACCTGGAAAAATGTACAAATTATATAATGATCATGAATATGAAGACTCAATATTCTGAAAATTACAGTTCTACTAACGGCAATCTTCAAGTTTAATGTATTCCCAATATAGATACCAATTCCATTCTTCAATGAGATGGAAAAAGCAATATCCAATTTTATCTGGAATAGAAAGAGACCCCGAATAAGTACAACACTACTGAAAAAGAAATAAGGTTAGAGTTATCACATTCCCTGTTCTTAAATCATACTACAGAGCTGTAGTAGTCAAGACATCATTGTATGGGTACTTGAGACACATTCAGAGCAATGGAATAAAATTGAGAACCCAAAAATAAGCTCATGTATCTATTGTTAACTGATTTTTTACAAGCTCACTGGGGAAATGACAGCCTTTTTTACAACTGGTGTTGGCAAAATTGAAAAACCATCTGTACAAAACTCAAGCAAGACTCACACCTCACATCATATACAAAATCCAACTCAAGGTGGACCAAGGACCTAACAGTAAAACCAAAGACTATGAAACTGATCAGAGAAAACCTTGGAAGAACTCTAGAAACCCTAATTCACAGTATGAAGAGTCTTCCAAGCATAATGAAAACCCTACAACCAGGAGAGAACAAAATAGAAAAATCAGACATTCTAAGAATCGGATCCCTATGTACATCAAAAAACTTCCCCAACAGGATAAGAAGGAAGCCCAAAGACTGGGGAAATAATATTTGGTAATGCTATATCATTCTTATATGATAAGGGACTTCTATCTAAAATGTATAGAATACTCCAACACCTCAATAAGGAAAAAGTAAACAAATCAATCACAAAGTGGGAACAGGATATGAGTAAACACTTCACCAAAGGAGACATTCAGAAAGCAAACAATCACATGAAAAAATGGTCAAAATCCTGTAGCTATCAGAGAGATGCAATAAAAAACAACTATTGTGATATGATGTCACCCTCGTAGCAAGAGCAAAGTTCAACAGAAGAGCAAATAAATGCTGGTGATATTGTGAAGAGATTAGATTTCTAATTCACAGTTGGTGGAAGTGTAAAAAGGTATGACCACTATAGAAGATGGTCTTGTGCATTGTCAAAAAGTTGGAAATAGAATTACCATTTGACTACCACTGGGGATATATCCTAAGAAAACAGAGCTGCCTCGCAAATAGATGCATGCACACCCATATTTATTGCTGCCTTATTCACAATAGCAAAGAGATGGAAGCAACCGAAGTCCCCATCAATAAATAATTGGATATAAAAACAATGGCATGGTCATAAAACGGAATACTATACAGCTCTGAAAAAAGCATGAAGTTATAAAACATTACAAAACATTCGTGACCCGGATGGACATTATGTTGAATGAAAAGTTCAGTCACAAAAGGGCATACACTGCATAGCACTACTTTTAAAAAGCAGGAATGACATGGGGGGTTGGAAGAAACTAAGAAAAGATATAATGAACACTGTATTTGGAACAGATGAAGGAAAGAATTATTTTAAAGGAATATATGATTAGGCATTATAGGTTAAAGAGCAGTCCCGAATAAGAGGTACATTGCAGAGTGGACTGGGGGGAGGGGAGGAGAAAAAGAGGGAGTAAATTTGTGCAACAATAAATGAATATTTAAAAAAAAAAGAATGTAAACTGGGGAACAGGAAGGGAGTGGGATGGAGGGAAATGTGCAACAGTGAAGTGAATGAAAATCCAACTTTCTCACCATAACAAGATAATGGTAAATAACCCAATTGAAAAATGGGCACAGGATGTATGATAGGGTATTATGGTTATCACAAGAGTCCACAATTAAGGTTGCATAGTGGAATGTACTTGGGGTGGTGGGAGGGGTGCGGGGGGATTGTGTACCAGGGAGGGAG
>NW_006400060.1:791256-796599 GCF_000299155.1 Elephantulus edwardii
TGAGTGAAATATCTCAGTCACAAAAGGACAAATACCACATGGTGCCACTGTTGTAAAACAGGACTGACCTTGGGGTTGGGGAGAGACTGAGAAAGATGGGTTCAATAATGCATACTGCATTGAAACAGATGAGGGAGAAAACTGTGTAAAAAGGGATATGTCATTAGGTATTTTTGTCATGACAGGAGTCTAGAGCGAAGGCTACATCATGAAATGGACCTGAGGGGGTTGGTGTAGAACAGTGACAGAATTTGTCTTTTACTTTTCCAAGAGGTTAGTGTACTAGGGGGGAGGGTTGGGAGGGGAGCAAAGTGCAACAATGAATGAATGGAAATCCAAAGTCTCTCAATATTTACTGAAATTAATAATAAAATTTAAAAAAAATCCCTAGCTATAAGAGAGATGCAAATCAAAACAACCATGAGATATCATCTCACTCCAGTAAGAGTAGAAAAATTTAACACAACAGCAAACATCAAATGCTGGTGAGGTTGCAGAGAAACTAGACCCCTTGTTCACTGTTGGTGGGAGTGTAAAATGGTGCAATTACTATGGAAGGCTGTATGGCACTTTCTCAAAAAGTTGAAAATAGAAATACCATTTGACTCAGCAATTCCACTACTGGGAATATACCCTAAAGAAACCATAACTGCCACCCAAGCAAATATATGCACACTCATGTTTATTTTGGCTTTGTTCACAATAGCAAAGAGTTGGAAACAAACCAAGTGCCCATCAACAAATTAATGGATAGAGAAGATCTGGTATATTCACACAATGAAATACTATGCTGCATTGGGGAAAACAAGTACTTATGAAATATTATACAAAATGGGTGACCCTGGAGGAAGTTAGGCTAAGTAAAATATCTCAGTCACAAAAGGATAAATATTGCATGGTGCCACTGTTGTAAAACAGGACTGACGTCGGGATTGGGGGGAGACTGAGAAAAATGGGAGAAATAAATATACTACATTGAAACAGATGGGGGAGAAAACTGTTTAAAAGCGATATGTGATTAGGTATTTTTGTCATGACAGGAGTCCAGAACTAAGGAGTGGAGTGGAGTGGACTTTTCAAAGAGAAGAGTGTACTGTGGCGGGGGCGGGGAGAGGTGGGCAAGGACAAAAGTGCAACAATGAATGAATGAAAATCCAAAGTCTCTCTAAATTTTCATTGAAATCAATAATAAAAAAATGAAAAAAAAGATAGGGCAGGTTTCAGAATTTTTGTACATAGGGTCGCTATGAGTTGCAAGTGACTCAATAGTATATAACAACAATAATTTTATCCTACATTTGTTTAGTTACAAAGTTCATATACATTGTTTTTCACACCGTATCTTTCCCCTTTCCTTTACTCACCATTCCCTCCACCCATCAAATTGTGTGACCCTACCCACACCATTCCTCACTCTTTTTTAAAAAAAAAAACATTGTGTTTTACTCATGCACACTGTGTTTTATACAATCTTTCATTTACATGTGTTTCATATAGTAATTCATATACTTTATATTTTATATAATTATGATTTATCTATGCTTATTATTACCCATCTTTACAAGCCCTCAGTTTATCTTTTCTATTCTTTTAAATAATTTTAATGAGCACTTACAGAGATTTTGGATTCCCATTCATTCATTGTTGCACTTCTCTCCCCGCCCAGCCCTCCCCCCCCACCAAGTTCGCTCCTCTCTTTCAAAAGTAAAAGAAACACTCCTTCCCTGGTACACAATCCCCTCGCACCCCTCCCACCGCCCCAAGTACATTCCACTATGTAACCTTAATTGTGGACTCTTGTGATAAACATAATACACTCCTCACTCTTCTCGCCATCCCTCTGCTTGGATCCCTGTACTCATTCTATGACGATAAGAGTCTTATACAGTATTTGCCTTTATGACACTGAATTCACTTAGAATAATGCTCTCCAGTTCCTCCAATGTTAGATAGTAATTTACAAAATCATTGCTCCTGCATGGTATTCCATCGTGTGAAAGTACCATAATTTTTCAATCCATTCAATTTTGTTTGGACATCGGGGCTGTTTTCAGGTTTTACAATGGTGAATAATACTGCTATGAATATTGCTGTACAAGTCTCTGTTTGTGCCTCACTTCTCATTTTCTCAGGGTATATTTCCAGAACTGAATGGCATATGACATTTCTATGTTCAGCTTTTTGAGGAAATGCCGAACTGCCTTCATGAGTGGTTGTATCATTTTACAATCCCACCAACAGTGAATTAGAATTCCTATCTCTCCACATCCTCTCCAAAATTTATTACTTGCTTCCCTGCTAAATTTTGCCATTGCTACTGGGGTAAGAAGGTATCTCATTGTGGTTTTTATTTGCATCTCTCTTATTGTCAGTTATTTAAAGCATTTCTTCATGTTTCTGTTGATCATTCGAATGTCCTCCTTTGTAAAAAGGCTTTTCATGTCCTTGCACATTTTATAATTGTGTTATCAGTCTTTGTCTTCTGGAAGCCCAGGAGTTTTCTGTAAACTTTGGTTGAGACCCTTGTCTGAGATGGTATTGTCAAATGTTTGTTCCCAGTCAGTACGTGTTATTTTCACCCTGTTGGGAAAAGTTTTGATCAGCACAGAGGTTTAATCTTTAAAGGTCCCATTCATCAATTTTATCCTTTTCAGATTGTGCATTTCTATTTGTATTTGGCAGCCTCTTTATACCATAGACTAAGACTTCTAAACTTGATCCCAGTTTATCTCTTATAAAGGGTAAGGTTTTGGGCTTAACTCCCAAGTCTCTGATCTACCTCGAGTTAATTTTTGTCTGTGGTATGAGATGTGGATCCTCTTTCCGCTTTCTGCAATTAGCAGTCTGGTTATGCCAGCACCATTTGTTGAAGAGATTGTCATTTCCCATTTGATAGGTGTTATTTACTGGTTGAATACCAGTTGACTGTAGATAGATGGGTCGTCTATTTCTGGGTTTTCAGTTCTGTTCCACAGGTCTATGTGCTTGTCATTGTACCAATACCATGCTGTTTTTGTTACTATTGCTGTATAGTAGGTTTTGAGGTTAGGGAGTGCTATACCTCCCGCTTCATTTTTGTTTTTCAGAAGTGTTTTGCTTATTCAGGGTCTCTTGCCTCTTGAAATGAATTTTACAATTTCCCTTTTAATCCTCTTGAAAAATGAATTTGGTATCTGAATTGGATTTGCGATGAACATGTAAATGGCTTTTCGTAGGGTTTTCATTTTCACAATATTCAGACTTCCTATCCACAAATAGGGCACATATTTTTTCATTTATTTAGGTCTTTTACTGTCTCTCACAAATATGTTCTGTAGTTTTCTTTGTATAGGTCTTTTGTGTCTTTAGTTAGGTTCACTCAGAAGTATATCAATTTGTGTTTGGCTATTTTAAATGATACTGCTTTCTTGATTTCTTTCTCTGAGTTCTCTTTGTTAGAGGAATTCCACTGATTTTTGGATATTGATGTTGTATCCTGCCATTCTACTAAATTGATCTACTAGTTCTAACAGTTCATTATGTTTGTTTTTCTTGTTTTCTATATACACAGTCATATCATTTATGTATAATGAGAGTTTAACTGTCTCTTTGCTGCTCTGGAAGCCTTTTATTTCTTTCTCTTGTCATTTTGCCCAAGCAAAAATTTCCAATACAATAATTAATAGAAGTGGCAACAATGGGCATTCTTGTCTGGTCCCTCTTCACAAAGAAACTGCCTTTAGTCTTTCTCCATTGGCTCATAGTTTTGCATATATACTTTTTACTATATTGAAGATATTTAATTCTACTCCAATTTTGCTGAGTGTCTTAATAAGGAATGGGTGCTGCATTTTGTCAAATGATTATTCTGTATCAATTCCTAGGATCATATGGTTCTTGTTATTTGCTTTCTTAATGTTGTTAATGACATTGATTGTTTTTCTTATACTTGAACCATCCCTGCATATCTCTTATTAATCCCACTGGGTCATAATGAACTTTTTTTATGTGCTTTTTGGATTCTATAGGCTAGGATTTTGTTAAGGAATTTTCCATCTAAATTCAGGAGACATATTGGCCTGCAGTTTTCTTCTTTGGTAATATCTTTTCCCAGTTTTGATATTAGGGTTAGGCTTGCTACATAGAATGTCTCTAGGAATGTTATTACTTTTTCTATTTTTTCTAAATATCTTAAGTAGAATTGATGATAAATCTACTCTGAATGGTGGAATGTAGCTGTGAAGCCATCTTGACCAGGATTTTTTTGTGAGGAGTCCTTTCATGACCTGCTTTCTTCTTTTGTAAACTTCTTTCTTTCTTGTGTTAATTTCTTTCTTTCTTTTGTGAATTTCTTCTTCTGTGATGGGTCTTTTCAACTGTTCTACAATACTTGTCAATCTGGGTAGGGCATAAATTTTAAAGAATTTGTCCATCTCCTCTAAGTTTTAAAATTTATCAGAGTATAGCTTTTTATTATATTCTGATATTATCAATTTAATTTTCTCTGGTTCTATTGTGATGACACCTTTATCATTCCTTATTGAGTCATTTGTCTATTCTCTGGTGATTTCTTTTGTTAAGTTTGTCAGTGGTTTGTCAAGTTTATTGACCCTGTTAAAAAACCAGCTCCTGTTCTTATAGATGGTTTAAATTGTTTTCTGTTTTCTATCTCATTAATTTCAGCTCTTGTTCTTTTCATTTCCTTTCTGTTAGAGGCTGTTAAGTTAGATTGTTGTTCCTGTTCTATTTGATGTAAGTGTTGAGTTAGATTGTTAACTTTGCTTCTTTCTTCATTTTTTATGTTTTTGCATATTGCTATGAACTGCACTCTGAGGACTGCTGTGGCTGTAAATCAGAGGTATTGGTACATTGCAGTTTCACTATCACTTGTTTCAAGGAACATTTTTATGTCATCGACCAAGGGCAAAGTATATAAATAACGAGACAGAACACCAAGAATGTATAAACAGGCAAAGGAGAGGGCAAGCAGATCAAACAACTGAAGCAGCGAACCCAGCTTCCCAGTGCTTTTATTGAAAATTGTCAGGGAGCAAACCACAGAGAATTCTATGCAAATGAAGCTAAGCTTTTTCTATTGAAAACCTTATGCTTGACTCAGGAAGGAGGGGTTAGCAAATACAAAAATTGTGTACACACTTAAGGTCTGCCTTAGCGCTTACCCTTGTGAACACTTAAGGTCGATGAATTCCAGCTTGTATCCATGCCTCCTTTGTTGGGTCTCTTCCAGTCAGTTGGCCAAGTGGTCGTTCTCCAGATTTCTTGACACAACTTGGTGAGCATGTCCAGGGCAGCATCTGTTAACTGAAATATGTCAATTGGTATACCATCTATTCTTGGAGCCTT
>NW_006400060.1:797432-798526 GCF_000299155.1 Elephantulus edwardii
CTCTTAAAAATGTATTTGCTGGGCGGAAGATGGCGGAGGTGGAGAGCACAGTGTGAAGAGCCAGAGGGATAGCAGCCTGCGTAGAGAGGATACCAGAGAGTACTTTACGCTCCAAAGAGACTGGCCATCACAGCGTGATGCGAACAGTAGGATTTTGAATCAGAACCTTTGCTAATACATTATTTTAGAAGCGTTAAAAACCGGATCCCTGCCTGCCTGCCCTGCAGCGGTCCCGCAGTGGTCCCACCACGGACCCAGCAAAAGCTGGAATCCACGAGCTGAGCTGAGCTGCATTGAGACTCACCTGAAAGGAAAAAGGTTAGTGGGGAAATCGGCTGAATTTTCTTGAGCCCACTAAAACCTGGAGGGTCTGAGGTGCGGCGTGGACAATAGGAATTGAATCATAACTGTTGTCGAAACTTTTAGTATTGGAACTGTGGGAACAAAGCCGCGCGGACTCAGCAAAAACTGGGAGCCACTAGATGAGCTTCTAAGAGATCCATTTGAAAGGAGAAAACTTAGTGGGGAAATTGGCTTATTTCGCTTAAGCTCCACTAAGACCCAGTGGGTCTGTTGCGAGACGTGGACAGTAGAAATTTGAATCAGAACTTATGCTGGAGTGGACTCAGAATGAGCTAATAGCCTCAGTTGCATTCCGGACCACTTTTCGGTTGCACTGCAGATTGGCAAATGCCGGAATTTGCAAGCCAAGCTTCTAAGGGACCCATTTGAAAGGGATACCCTTTGGGGGGGAAAGTGGCTGAATTTTCTAAAGCTCCACTAAGGCCCATTGGGTTTTTTGCATGATGGAGACAGTAGGAATTTGAATAAGAACTTTTGAAGGATTAGAGTCGGAACTGTACGAAATCAGCCTGGGTTGCATTCCGGTTCACATTTCAGTGCGCACTCGGAATCAGCAAAAGCCAGAAGCTGCTGGACCCATTTGAAAGGGGAAAGCTTAGTGGGAAAATTGGCTGAATCCTCTTAAGTCCCACTAAGACCCAGTGGGTCTGTTGTTTGACGTAGACAACAGGAATTCTAAAAAGAACTTTTATTGATACAAATAGTTTTAGGAACCACAGGATCTTAAACCC
>NW_006400060.1:824945-835129 GCF_000299155.1 Elephantulus edwardii
CATGCCTCCGTCATATCCTGATATGTTGTTATTATGTGCAGTCAAGTCATTACCCAAATCACTGAATCAATCCATCTCATTGAGGGTCTTCCTCTCTTGCACTGTCCCACCACCCTCCCAAACATGATGTCCTTCTCCAAGGATTTCCTTGCAACATGCCCAAAGTATGTCAGATGAAGCTTCAGAATCCTTGCCTCCAAGACATAGCCCAGTTTCACCCTCTCTGGAACAAACCTGTTGGTTCTCCTACCAGTCCATGGTAAATTCAACACTTTTCTCCAGCACCACAGCTCAAAGGCATCAATTCTTTCGATCATCCCTAGTCATTGTCCAGCTCTCTGACACATAGCATGCAATTGCAAAGGCTATGGCCTGGATTAGGTGCACCCTTAGTATCCAGCTTAATATCATTGCTCTTCAGTACTCTGGAGAGAGCCCTGGCAGCTAACTTTCACAATGCAATTCATCTCTTGATTTCCTGGATGCTAGTACCAAGAGTGTTGATTGTGGAACCTAGCAAACTAAAACTGTTAACAATCACAACCTCTTCACCATCCATAATAATGTTGCCAGTTGGCCCCGTCGTGAGAATCTTTGTTTCCTTGATGTTGAGCTTCAGTCAATATTGTAGGCTGCAGTCTTTGACTGCAGCAAGTGCTTCGGGTCCTCCTCAGTTTCAGCAAGCAGGGTTGTGTCATCTGCATAATGCAGGTTGTTGATTAATCTTCCTCCAATCCTTATGCCGCATCCCTCCTCATACAGCCCAGCCTCCGGGATGATCTGTTCTGCATACAGATTGAAAAGGTATGGAGACAGAATACATCCTTGGTGGAAACCCTTCCTGATTTTGAACCACGCAGTATCTCCTTGCTCTGTTCTGACAACTGGCTCTTGGTTCAAGTAAAGATTTTGCATAAGCACAATAAAGTGTTCTGGGATTCCTATTCTTCTCAGAGTCAACCACAGTTTGTTGTGATCCACAGGGTCAAAAGCCTTTGCATAGTCTATGAAACACAGACATTCCTCTTGTACTCTCTGCTTTCTGCCAAGATCCATCTAACATTAGGTATAATATCCCTCGTACCACTGCCTCTTCTAAACCTAGCCTGGACATCTGGCAGTTCTCTGTTGATGTGTTGCTTCGGTCATTGTTGGATAATTTTCAGTGGAATTTTGCTTGCATGTGATATTCATTATATTGGTCTATAATGTCCACACTCTGTTGGGTCACCCTTCTTTGGAATGGGAACAAATATCAATCTCTGCAGTCAGTTGGTCAGGTGGCTGTCCTCCAGATTTCTTGGCACAACTTAGTGAGCACATCCAGGGCAGTGTCTTGTTTGTTGAAATATATCAATTGGTATGCCATCAACTCCTGGAGCCTTGGTTTTTGCCAATTCTTTCAGAATAGCTTGAACATCCTCCTTCATCACTACAGACTCTTGATCATACATTGTTTCATGAAATTCTTCTTTGTCAGCCAATTTCTTCTGGTACAGTGACTCTGTATACTCCTTCCAACTTCTTTTAATGCTTCTTGGATCATTTAACATTCTGCCCAAAACATCCTTATGTATTGCCACTCGTGGTTTGAATTTGGTTTTTCAATTCCTTCAGCATGTTCAGCCCTTTTGATTTTTCTCTTTGCACATTTCATTATAATACCTTGCTTTGTATTTCCGGGAAGCTCTTTGGAATTTTCTGTTCAGCTCTTTCATTACTTGCTTTCTTCCTTTAACTTTGGCTTCCCAGCACTCTAATACAATATTCAGAGTCTCATTTGACATCCATCTTAGTCTTTTCTTCCTTTTCAGGCTTTGTAACGGTCTTTTGCATTCTTTATGGACGATATTGTTGATATCCTCCTACAGCTCATTTGGTTTTCACTCATTTGTGTTCAAGGCCTCAAACCTGTTCCTAAGATAGTTTTAAAAATAATAATAAAAAAAATAGTTCCAGTTTCTCCACAACCTCGCCAGCATTTGTTGCTTGCTCCTTGCTCTATTCTGAAGACTCCTTCTTGGTCCAAGTATAGGTTTGCATAAGCAATCAAGTGTTCTGAGATTCACGTTTTCCTCAAGGTTAGCCACAATTTATTGTGATCCACACAGTCAAATGCCATTGCATAGTCAATGAAACAGAGATAAACATTCTTCTGATGCTCTCTACTTTCTACCAAGATAACTCTGACATTGGCAATAATGTCCCCAGTGCCACGACCTCTTCTAAACCCAGCTTGTATTTCAGGTAGTTCTCTGTCAATGTACAGTTCAAGTCTTTTCTGGATAATCTTGAGGAGGATATTGCTGCTATGTAATATTAGTGATAATGTTTGATAATTTCCACTCTGTAGGGTCACCTTTTTCTGGAATGGGAATAAATATGAATCTTTTCCCGTAAGTAGCAGGGTATTATTTAGCTTCCATGTTGTTGGCTTTATAAGCTTTATCCTCTTTATGGCATAGTGATCTGAGAAGGTATTTTGTATTATTTCAATGTTTTTAAATTTGTTGAGACTTGCTTTGTGCCCTGGTACGTGATCAATTCTGGAGAATGTACCATGTGTACTTGAGAAGAAAGTGAATTGGGTTTTAGTTGGGTGCAGTGCTCAGAATACATCCACAAGTTCGGGTTAGCTGACTGTGTAGGTTAAGTCTTATGCATCTTTGTTACGTTTAGTCAATTCACATTACATACGATTATTGCCAGGCCAGGTTTTAGTGTTGCCATTTTGATGTGTGTCTCTTTTTGTTGTTTCTTCTTATTATGATCCATCTACTTTCCTTTGATGTCTCTGTATGAAGTATTTCCCTTAAAGGTTCTTGTAGGTTTGGTCTTGTTTTCACAAATTCCTTAAGTTCTTTCTTTTCTACAAAGGATGGATATCTTCTTCATACGTTATGGAGAGCTTTGCTCAGTACTGGATCCTTGGTAGGCAATTGTTTTCTTTCAACTTTCTGTATATGCCATCCCTTTGTCTTCTTGCTCACATGGTTTCTGCTGACAAATCAGAACTTAATCTATTGCTTTTCCTTTGTAGGTGACTCTTTGTTCTTCTCGTACTGCTTTCAGTACACTATCCTTATCTTTTATTTTGGAGAATTTGACTATGTATGTCTTGATGTTTTCTTTTTTGGGTCTATTTTATTTGGTGTTTGCTGAGCTTACTAAATGTGGATTTCCTGATTCTTCATAATACTTAGAACATTTCCTTCTATTACCTCCACCAATGGGCCGATTGACAGAATCACTCTTGGTACCAGTGGCCAGGAAATTAAAATTACATTGGGAAAGTCTGCTGTTAGAGACCTCTCCAAAGTAATAAAGAGCAACAATGTCAGTCTGGAGACTAAGGTGCACCTAATCCAGGCCATATAGTCTTTGTAATTACTTGCTATTCATCAGAGAGCTGGACAATGAGTAGTAATGATAGAAAGAGCATTGATACCTTTGAGCTGTGGTGCTGGAGAAGAATATTGAATACACCATGGACTGCTAAGAGAACAAACAGGTTCATCCTAGAGAGGGTGAAACCAGGCTGCTCTTTGGAGCCAAGGATTCTGAAGCTTCTTATGACCTATTTTGGACATGTTAGAAGGAGGAATCAGTTGTTGGAGAGGGACATCATGCTTGGGTAGGTGGAGGTACAGCACAAAAGAGGAAGATCCTTGATAAGATGGATTGATTCAGTGACTGGGGTAATGGGGATAGGTGTGTCAGAGACAAGAAGATTGGCACAAGATAGAGCAGGGTTTAGGACTATTGTACATAGGATTGCTATGAATCTCAAGCAACTCGATGGCACATAACAACAACAACCACCTCTTCCACAGTCTTCTTAGTAATTGCTCTTGCCCCCTCATATTCTGGAATTCCAATTGTTGTTGATTGCCATTGAGTCAACTATGACTCATAGCAATTCTATGAACAAAAGATCTAATGTCTTTCCATAGCTATCGTCATTTCTCCAAGTTCATAGAGTTTCCATATGCATGTGGTTTACGAAGTGGATGCCACTCCTGCTACCAAACCTGTTTTACAACTGGGAGCTCCACCAAACACTGTCCACATTGAGAAACCATTGTGGTATTTGGTACTCCAACGGCACAAGGTTCAGCATCACAGCAAACTGAGATTACCTCAGTAGAGCAAATTGGTGAAAAGTGAAAAAAGTAGGAGAATTTTCCTCCAAATATAACAATATTAGTCTCATTTAGCAGTGGTTAAGTGTCGTCAGGTCAAATACGACTCTTAGCGACTCTATGAACAAAACACCTGAACTCTGTTCTATAATTAACATCATTTCTGTATGTTTATGTTTATGGAGTTTCCAGAGGAAACTGGTTTAGGATTTTTTTTTAATATCATCTAACATGATTATAATGTTTTCTTCATTTTCCTTATGTCTCATCTCCGATTTTTCTTCTAGTATGTTTCTGTTGAGGTTCTTGTCTTCCAGCTCACTGACTCTCTGTTCCATCTCTTCTGTTCTACTTTTTTGTCCTTCAGACATGCTGGAAACTTCTGTCATTTCAGTCTTAATATTCTGGATTGCATTTTCATGCAACTTTTATTTCTAGTACTTTGTAGGCAGTGCTATCTCTATCTTGTGATGATCTTTATCTATAGTTAAAATTATTTCTCCCATTTTTTGCATTTTCTTCTTTATTTGTGCACATTCCTCCTCCTTAATATATTTCTTCTGGCTTGATGTCTCTAGACCATTTGCTTTCTTAGTGGTTTCCATTGTTTCTTCGATCAAATGCACCTTCTCCCATGGCTGTTCAAATAATTCTTCATCAATATATTTTTTTTTCTGATTGTCTACCTCTAGGCTATTCCCTTTATTTGTGGCTTCCATTATTTCTTCCATCATTTTTACTTTCATTCATAGCTGTACAAAGGTCTCCATATCAACATATATCATCTGTCTTCTTGACTCTGGGGTCATGAGGTCTCTAATATCCTCTGCTTTTTGGGGAGAAGGCTTAATTTGTTTCCCCCCAGTGTTTGAAGCTGTCTGCTGCTTTCTTAACATTATATGCAGTTTTTTTGTGATAAGTGTGAGGTCATTTCTATTGAGTCTATGAAAGTTGGTGGTGGTTAGTGCCTTTATAGTGGTACTAATTAGTTGCCAAGTTAAAATGTTCAGTGTGTGGAGTGAGGTAGTCACTCTATTGTAAGTACTTTCTGGAAAAATTTGCCTTTTCTAAAGTCCTTGAGGTTCTCTCTGTTCTTCACTGCACCCCTGTAGGAATCTTGCCTTGATGTAGTCCCCTGACACCAATTCTGCATGCTTCCTTTGTGTATGAAGTGGCTAAGTGTTGTGAAACCAGGTATTTTACTCAAACAGTTTTTCATGCACATTTTCTCCTGGAGCTTAATGTCTTTGTTTGTCTCTGGAGTGGCATGAGATTAGAAATCAGGGCTCCCAACTAAAGCAGTTTGTGTGCAAGGGTTTGCAAATCAGCTCTCTCTCTCTCTCTCTCTCTCTCTCTCTCTCGCTCGCTCGCTCTCTCACTCTCTCGCTCTCCCTCTCCCTCTCCCTCTTCCTCTTCCTCTTTCCCTTTCTCTCAGAGCTAAGAAAATTCTTTACTTTGTTGAAATTCTGTATACTTTTCAGCCCCTGAAATGTCCCCACAGACATGGTGGCAAAAATTCTCATATGGAGGGATGTATAACCCCAGAGGGTTTCAAGTTGGTTAGCCTCCCCACACAGCATCAGGTGCCCAAGAAGTCACATAAGATGGGATCTGAGAGCTCTCTATAATCTCCTTGATCAGGTAATACCTCTCTCCCAGAAGTGCATCAGCTACCTTAACATCATCTTTCAGGGAAGGATATCTTCAGTCCCAAACCATGTAGAACTAGAAGAGACCTATCCAGACCTTGGAATTAGCACATTGTGTCAGCAATGTAAGTAGAGACAGTAAGTCACAAAAATTAGCAGATATGTGGCAAGG
The DNA here is from genome assembly GCF_000299155.1 of Elephantulus edwardii. Lineage (NCBI taxonomy): Eukaryota > Metazoa > Chordata > Mammalia > Macroscelidea > Macroscelididae > Elephantulus > Elephantulus edwardii. The sequence goes on from NW_006400060.1 coordinate 830,909, forward strand.
ATGTTCCCTCAGAACTGCCTCAAGCAAAAATCTTTCCCTGAAGTTGGTATAAGAAATTTGAACTTACATCCTCCTAAACAAGAGATAAGCATGAGAGACCAGTAGCAGTGTGTGGTGCAAAGCATCACAGAAGTGACCTGTGATCATATTAAAAAGTGGCTTCAGAAGGGATGATTTGACCAGGTAGCTGGGTGTGCAAGGAATGAGAATGTAGCAGGGAAAGGAAAGAGAGAAGTCACATGTGCTTGGAAAGGGTAGTGGTGTCAGTGAATGTACTGGTTATTTCTGTAAAGGAAGTGTCTTTCACCTGCTAGGTAAAAATGCTTCTCTGTCAGATATTGTTCTAACACTAAGAATTCAAATTAAGACAAACTAGGAAGAAGGATTGGCCATCCACTTCTGAAATATAACAGGCATTTGAAAACCCTTTGTAAAGTAGAGCACACTTAGAGTAGACTAACAGATATGGCATCTGAAGCTGATTCCTCAAATTTTGAAATACAACAGATGAGAAAGAGTTGCAAGAAGAAATTAACAACTGGTACATGGAATGTGAGAAGCATGAATGTAGGAAAACTAGACATTGTAAAGAAAGAAATGGAATGCATAAATATTGGCATTTTGGGTATTAGCAAAATGAGATGGACTGGCATGAGACATTTTGAATCCCACAATCATATGCTGGATGTGAGAAGGTGAAAAACAAAAACTGGGGTCACTTTCATAGTTTAAAAGGGTATTTCTAGATCCACCTTGAAGTACAAGGAAGACCTGTTAATACCACTATCATTCAAATTTATGCTCCTACAATCTTGCTTGCTGAAACTGAAAACCTGAAGCACTTGCTGCAGAAGGTCAAGGACTGTAGTCTTCAATATGTATTGAAGTTCAACATCAAGAAGACAAAAAAATTCTCACCACTGGGCCAATAGGCAGCACCATGACAGATGGCAAGAGATTGAGGTTGTTCTCAATTACAGCTTGCTCAGCTCCGCAATCAATACTCATAACACCAGCAGTCAGGAAATCAAAAGATGAATTGCAATGGGAAAATTTGCTGTCAGGGACCTCTCCAGAGTGCTGAAAAGCAATAAAAAAAATAGAAATAAACTTTTGCCTAAATCAAGGCCATGGTCTTCTCAATTACTTGTTATTAATCAGATAGCTGGAAAATTACTAAGGATGACAGAAGAAGAATAGATGTCTTCGAGTTGTGGTGCTGGAGAAGTCTTGAACATAACATAGACAGCCAAGAAAACAAATCATTTTGTCTTAGAGAGAGTGAAACCAAGTCTCTCCTTGGAGACCAGGATTTTGAAGCTCCGTCTCACATACTTTGGGCAGGTTGCCAAGAGAGACCAGTTCTTGGAGAAGGACATCATGTTTGGAAAGTTGGAGGGACAGCGCAGGAGAGGAAGACCTCAGATGAGATGGGTTGATACATTATCTAGGGCAATGGGTTAGTGTGTAGGAATTAGTAAGACTGGATCAGAATAGGGAAGTGTTCAGAGCTGCTGTATATAGGGTCACTATATGTCACAGGCAACTCAATGGCACATAACAACAACAACATACTATAGTGGTTGTTTTTTACTTAAGCTTTTTGTTTAGAGTGAACAAGACCTTGGTGAGGGCCTTTGTATTTAAACGTTGGTTGTTATTATTTTGGAAGAACATTTTTGTAAGTGGTACAGCACCCTTCTGTCAATATGCTGTACTGAGGTAACCTGGGGTTGCTGTGATGCTGAACCTTGTGCCTTTGGAGTATCAAACGCCATAACAGTTACCCCTGGTGGACAGTATTTGGTGGAGCTCACAGTTTAAGACAGGTTTGGAAGCAGGAGTAGTATCCGCTTCCTAAACAACATGCCTCTGGAAACTCTATGAACTTTGATAAATGTCGATAGTTACAAAAAGGCTTCAGGCCTTTTGTTCATAGGGTCACTATGAGTCGTGCTCTACTTGACAGCAATCAATCAACATCATCCCAGGGACACCTTAGTCCTGTCTCCCCATAAACAATGGACAGTGTTTGCTCTCTACACAGAGCCTCACTTCCCCTCACCTTTTCTCCTGCAGTTCAGTGTTCTTTGCCTCTGATGTGTCCAAAGGCATCAATTCTTCCTCTGTCTTCCTTATTCATTATCCAACTCTCAGATGCATAACATCTGATTCAGGCCATGATCTTTCCTATCACTTGCCATATATCTGAGAACTGGACAATGAATAAGGAAAGGAATATATATTAGGCATTACATGAGTGATAACAATCTGGAACAAGAGGTACATTGCAAAGTGAACCAGAGAAGGCAGAAGAAAGGAGGGAAGAAAATGTGAAAAAATTAATGAATCTAATCCCAAACATGTTGTAAACTTTCTTTAAAATCCCAATTTTAAAAAAAGTATAAAAAATTCTCAACAAAACTAGCTGATAGATGCAAAAAAAAAATGAATTAGCAGTTCTTGCTAATGAAGTGTCATATATTGCACTGGTCAACTAAATGTAATCAGTTAAATACACCAGCCACCATGCTGTTAGAAAAAGTTGGGCAGTATTCTTCTGTAAAGATTTATAGACTTGGGAACACATTGTTTGCATTTATTTTAATGATAGGTAGGAATGTGACTCTAAGGAAGTGGGTTTGGGGGATTCAAGGTGAACGAGTCAATAAAGATTATTTTAGTATAAAAGACACATCAAAAAAACCTGTTAGACCTAGTAGACCAATTTAGTAAAGTGGTAAGACACTGGATTGATATAAAAAAAATCAGTGGACTCTCTCCACAGGAACAAAGAAAGCATGGAAAAGGAAACAAAGCAATAGCATTTACACTAGCCACTCACTAGATTAAATATTTGTGAATAAACCTAACTAGAGACACAAAAGATCCTTATAAGTACAACCATAAAACACTAGGACAACAGTAAGAGACCTAATTTAATGGGAACATATTCCCTGTTCCTAGATAGGAAGACTCAACCCAGTGAAAATCCAATTCTACCAAAATAAATCTGTAAGTTGAACATAATTCCAGTATAGATACCAAACTCATTGGGAGGTAGTGGGAAGGAAATGGAAGGAACTGGGTGAAAAGACAGGGTTAATGATGGGTAAGGTCCAATGGTGATTAATTTTATAAAACATAATGTATGAAAATGATTGTATGAAACACAATATGAATGAAGAATAGTGTGAAACACAATGCATAAAAAATTTGTAAGAAAACCAACAACAACAACAACAACAAAAAGAGATAGGGAAGACAATTTGCAATTTCACTTGGAAATGAAAGAGACTCAGAATAAAAATTAAGTGGGAAGCACAGAACTTCCTGATCTCAGAACATACTATATGGTCATAGTATCGAAAACAGCATGGTACTGGTACAATGGCAGACACATAGACCAATGGAATAGAATCGATAACCCAGAAAACAATCCATCTACCTATAATCCATTGGTGTTTGACAAGGAAACAAAACCTATCAAATGGGGAAATGACAACCTCTTTAACAAATGGTGCTAGTTAAACTGGGCATCTACATGTAGAAAACAGAAGCAGGATCCACATCTCACATAATATATAAAAGTCAACTCAAAGTAGATCAGAGACCTAGGAGTAAAATTCAAAACAATAAGGATCATCAGAGACGAAATGGGTCCACACTTAGAAGCTTAGCCTATGGTGAAAATATAGCCAGAAATGCATAATCGGGAGATTAAAATTGACAAATGGAACCTTCTAAGAATCAAGCCCATGGGTATACCAAAACCTTTTCCCAACAGTGTAAAAAGAAAGCCTACAGACAGGGAAAAAAATGATTTGACAATGACCTTGATGACATAAGTCTCATAAGGAAAGTTTATAGAATAATATAGAAATTCAGAAAAAATGTGCATAACTCAATAGCAAAAACAGGTAAAAAACATGAAAATACTTCATAATGAAGGCTTCATGAAGAAATATTAAAAACCATTGACAATTAGGGAGGTGCAAATCAAAACAACAATGAAATAACATCTCACCTCAGTAATAGTAGCAGTAGTAAAGTTTAACAGGATTGTTGTTGTTGTTATGTGCCGTCGAGTCATTTTCGACTCATAGCGACCCTATGCACAACAGCCCTAAACCCTGCTCTATCCTGCACCAACTGCACTGCCTCTGACACACCCATCCCGATTACCCCAGTCACTGAATCAATCCATCTCATAGAGGGTCT
>NW_006400060.1:837224-852987 GCF_000299155.1 Elephantulus edwardii
ATGCATATTATCAGGTGAAATCCATGTGTATAACCTGCATTTGTGTCTCTTATAAAATGTATTTGCAATGAATAAGTCATTGATTATACAAAATTCAATCATTCTATCTCCAGCTTCATTCCCGTCACCAAGCCCATGTTTTCCAACTACTGATTCTTCTTCTCTGTTCCCAACTTTTGCATTCCGGTCACCCATTAACAGGATAGCAGCCAATAAATATTTAAAAGAATGTGAAGAGATTGGAACTTTCATGCACTGCTGGCAGGCACAACCACTCTAGAAGCTGAACACAGAAATCTCATATTACCCAGCTATTCCACTACTAGGATTGTACACCAAGGATATTAGAACTGAGATACAAACAGAGATATAGACACCTATGTTCACAGCTGTTTTATTCACGATATCAACAAAATGGAAATAGCCCAAATGTCCATCAACAAATGAATGGATTGAGAAATTGTTGTACATTCACACAATGGAATACTATACAGCATTGATTTTATAAAACACTACATATCATGGGATAGTCTAGAGAGCATTATGCTGAGTGAAATAACTCAATCTCATAAAGACAAATACTGCGCAAGACCATTATTCTGAAAATAGAAGGATAACAGAGCAAGATGTGTATAAATGTTCAAAAGCAGAAGAAGAATGAGAGGAGGAGGCATAAAAAGGGGAAGGAGATAAACCGCGAGGATAGCAGTAGTTAGTGGGTCAATAAGGAGATAAAGTACTAGGAAAGATTCAATAGGGACTTGAAAATACAGAGTAATAATAGAAATAAATCAAAATGGGCATGTAGCCAGGAGGGACCAGTCTTTGGAGAAAGATATCATGCTTAGAAGAGTCAAGGAACAGCACAAAAGAGAAAGAACCTGGATAAGCTGGATTGACACAACAACTGGGGTAATGAAGGTAGGTGTGTCAGACACAGTGAGACTGGCTCAGGACAGAGCAGGGTTCAGAGTTATTGTGCATAGGGTCATATGAGTCATAGTTGACTAGACAGCAAATGACAATAATAACAACAACAACATATATGAATGATAGTATAACACACAATGTACAGAGTTGGGGAACCTGGCTGTGAGATCACTCTGTCACTGAGGACAAGGAACTTTAGGAGAGGGTGCTGCAATCAGGTGAGAAACTCCCTCCAAGAGAAGGCACATTGATGTGTGGGTGGAGGGAGACCCCTGCAACTCCCTTGGAGGCAAACTGCTTCAGCTGGGAGACCTGGCTAAAACTGAGAAGGACCTGAGATATTTGCTGCAGAAGATTAAGGACTGCAGTCTCCAATATAGATTGAAACTCGACATCAGGAAAACAAAGATTCTAATCACCTGGCCAATTGGCAGTACCATGAAAGCTGGAGAAAAAAATTGAGATAGCAATTTCAACTTTCTTGGTTCCACAATTAGTAAGTACTCTTGACACCAGCAGTCAGGAAATCAAAAGATGAATTGCAGTAGGAAAATCTGCTGTCAGAGACCTCTCCAAGAGTGCAGAAAAGCAGCAATGTCAGTCTAGAGATGAAGGTACACCTGATCCAGGCCATGGTCTTCGCAATTACTTGCTACGCATCAGAGAATTGGACAATGCCTAAGGGTGACAAAAGAATAATTGATGCCTTTGAGTTGTGGTGCTGGAGAAGAGTATTAAACATACCATAGACCGCCAAGAGAACAAACAGGTATGTCCTGGAAAGAGTGAAACCAACTGCTCCTTGGATGCAAGGATTTTGAATCTCCATCTCACATAATTTAGGTATGGTGCCAGGAGGGGCCAGTCCTTGGCAAAACACATCATGCTTGCAGGAGCAGTGCAGGAGAGGAAGACCATGAATGAGATGGACACAGTAACTGGGGTAATGGAGGTAAGTTTGTCAGAGATTGTGAGATTGGCTCAGGATTATTGGGTAGAGTTCAGAGTTATTGTATATAAGACCACTATGAGTTGCAGGTGACTCAATGGCACATAACAACAACAACAACTGAAGAAGGTACAAATGATTTAAGAAAGAATAGAAGCCGTAAATAAGGCAAATACTCCAGATACAGGGCACCAGAAGAAATATATTAATGTAGAGGAACATGAACAACTATTGAAGAAACTGCAAATGCTGGAAAAAAGAATTGACTCTATAGATTAAATTGTAGAAGCAATTAAAAATCATCATGAGCCAGAGGATACAAACTACACAGTACTAAAAATAACAGAAATGCATAAAAATGAAATTTTTAAAACGCAATCCAGAATATCAAGACCAAAATGGCAGAAGTTTCCAACATGGTGGGGGACACAAAAACAGAAGAGAAGATAAAGAGAGTCAGTGAGCTGGAAGACATGAACCCAAGGGTAATATAGCAGAAGACAACACAGAAAGTAGTAGAAAGGAAAATGAAGAAAACATTAGAATCATGTGGAATAACATCTAAAGGAACAACATAAGCATTACTAGAATTTCTGAACTTGAGAGGAGACAGGGATAGCTCTGAGAAAATTGTGAAAGAGGTACTATCTCAGTGAATCCCAAACAGATTAGACCCCAAAAGGGAAACATCAAGTCATATCATAGTCAAATTCTCCAAAACCAAAGATAAGAATCAAAGGATAGAATACTAGAAGCTGTTCCAGAAAACAAAGTCAACTACAAAGGAGAAGCAATTAGATTAAATTCACAATTCTCAGCAGAAACCATGTGAATAAGAAGACAATCAAGTGGTATATTCAGAGGATTGTAAGAAAACAATTGCCAGCCATGGATCTTATACTCAGCAAAGTTGTCCATCCAACATGACCGAGAAATTAGAACTTTTGCAGAAGAGCAGAAACTTGAGGAATTTTTGAAAACAAGACCACTTCTACAAAAAATTCCAAGGGAAGTCCTTCACACAGAAAACTCACTAACAATGATTGATGCCACCAGACAGTAGTAGTAGGGACTTTAACTCACTACTCTTAGCAAAGGATAGTTCAACTAAAAATAAACAACAAAGCCAACATGACCAGTGCATGCATTCAGGGCACTGCAACCAACTAAAAGGCAATTTATTTTCTTTTCAAGTGTACACGGTACATTCTCCAAAACGGATCATATGTTGGCACAGAAAGAAAGCCTCAGCAAATTAAAACAGCAATTAAATAATACAAAGTATCTTTTTTTACCACTGCCATGTAAATAGAAATAATGACAAGAAGATAAAACTTACAAAACCAATGTAGAAGCTACAGAACACCCTACTAGAAATCTATTGTGTTACAGAAGAAATAAAAAGTGAAATTATTTAAAAGTTTCCAAAAAATAAAATTGAAATTAAAGTATATCAAAACTTTTGGAATACAGCTAAAACAGTCCTCAAAGGGGCAGCTCATAGAAGTAGGCAAACACATTTAAAAAGAAAAGGGTGTGGGGAAGAAGCAAAAGTAATGATCTAAGGTAATACCTGCATCAAATACAAAAAGAACAGCAATCTAGGCCACAGCCCCTAGAAGACAGGAAATTCTAAGGGTAAGTACTGAAATAAATAGGATACAAAACAAAACAATAAAAAATTGAAACCAATAAGACCAGGAGGTGTTTCTTCAAAAGTGGCAATGAAATCGAAAAATTATTGGCAAACTTAACAAAAGAAAAGAAACAGAAGACACAAATAACTTGAATAAGAAATTAAACAGCTGATATTAAATTGATAATAACATAATATTATGAAACGCTATATAGGAGCTCTGGTGGCCTAATGGCAAAAAGCTGCATTGCAATCCCAAAAGCATGCAGTTTGATTCCCAAAAGGTTATCCAGGAGAGAAGGATAGGCAATCTCCTCCTATGTGATTAACAGCCTCTGAAAACCTGCCAGAGGGTCAGCTAAGGGTCGGTTCCAGCTTAACAGTAAACAATACATAGATAAATTTAAAAACCTAGAGTAAATGGACAAATTCTTTGAAACTCAGACCTTACCCAGATTGACATGGACAGATGTACAACATTTGAACAGATGGATCACAAAAGAAGAAATTGATCAGGTCAACAAAAGACTCCCCCCACAAAAAATGTTCTGACCCAGATGGCTTCATGACTGAATTCTACTAAGCATTCAGAGAAGAACAATCACCAATTTTAATTAAATTCTTTTTAAAATAGAAAAAGAAAGAACTCTCCCAAAGTCATTCATTCTGCAAAGCAAGCATAACTCTAATGCCAAAACCAGGCAGAGACGTTACCAAAAAAGAAAACTGCAAACCAGTATCTCTCATGAACTTAGATACAAAAATCCTTATAAATTCCTGGACAATAGAATCCAACAGTATATAAAAAGAAATACTTCCTCATGACCAAGTGCGATTCAGAACAAGCATGCAAGGATGGTTCAGTCAATGTAATTCATCAAATTAACAAAGGAAGGAACAAAAACCATTTGATCCTACCAATTCATGCAGAAGAGGCCTTTGATAAAATTCAACACTCCTTCCTGATCAAAACACTCAAGAAAATAGGAGTAGAAGGTAATTTCCTCAACATAGTAGAAGGCATATATGTAAAATAAAGAGCCAATATCCCTCTCAATGGAAAATGATTAAAAGCATTCCCCCTTAGAAAGGGACCAGATGAGGACCTCACAGACGCAGTAGAGAGAGGGAGTGGTTTTGGACACGGGACACATCTCTGGACATTTGACCCGTGCCCAGCAGGTACCCTTGGTACCACCCCAGAAGTTTGCACACACCCTCCCCCAGCTTTGAAATTTTGGGCCATTGGGCAGGAATATTTTTTTTAAAAAAAAAGCCAAACATAAACCAAATTATAGCATTTATCAACCTCTCCTGAAAAAGGTGTCTAACATTGCAGATTTAGTTTCTTTGGACAACAAACTGCTGTCTGGTCTGACCACATTGGTCCCGCTAAATAAAGCAACAGGGAGGTCCTGGGCATCTCGATAGAGGAACATTGGCATCAAACCAAGAACCAGCTATCACCTAGGTTTTCAAAAACTCTTCCACGTCAATTTCTCGAAAGAAGGAGGGTACCTTACTCACGACACAAGACCAAAACAAGGTATCTCCCCCAAAAATGACAAAGTAGCAATGGATTTCATGATGCCAGAAAGACTGATGGAACGTTCTGATGCAGAATTTTTTTAAATGATTGAGTATTTTCAATGGATGAAAGACAAACTTGAAGAATTACAGGAAACTACAGTAAAAAATCAGAAGGAGCTTAAAAAAATTCAAAACAATGCAGAGAAAACAAACAAGGCATTAAAGGCACGGGAAAAATAAGAAACCATGATTCAAAATATGAAATCTAAGGTTTCTGACACTGTCAACATGATAGAGGGACATACGAATAGAGGTGAAGAGATGGGAAACACAATCAGTGAATTAGAAGATACAATTGCCACCACAGATCTGACCGAGAAAAAAGCAGAATCAAAAAAGAAGGAAACAGAAGAAAATTTAAGAATAATGTGGGATACCATTAAAAGAAATAACATTCGCATCATTGGAATCCCAGAATGGGAAGAAGCAAGTAAAGGCACTGAAAAAGTTGTGGAAGAATTACTAGAGGAAAACTTTCTGGGCACAATTAAGAAAGACTGAATATATATTCGAGAAGCTGAGGGAACACCATATAGAATAGACCCTAAAAGAAAAACACCAAGGCACATCATTGTCAAATTTGCTAGAACCAAAGATAAGGAGAGAATACTGAAAGCAACGAGGGAGAAACAAAGAGTAACCTATAAAGGAGAACAGATAAGATTAAGTGCTGATTTCTCAGAAGAAACCATAAGAGCAAGAAGACAACGGAAAGGCATATATCAAACACTCAAAGAACACAACTTTCAAACAAGAATACTGTACCCAGCAAAACTGTCCATCAAATATGAAGGAGAGATCAAAATATTCCCAGAAATACAGAACTTAAGGGAGTTCGTAAAAACAAGGAAACACTGAGAGATGTCCTTCATACAGAAATGCCACAGAAAATAGGATGGACAAAAGTAACTAGCAGCAAAATGAAAAAGAATGGAACAAAAATGATAGCAACAAAACCCTACCTCTCAATAATTACACAGAACGTGAATGGTTTAAATGCATCACTGAAGAGAAATAGAGTAGCAGATTGAATAAAAAAAACAAAATCCATCAATATGTTGTCTACAAGAGACACATCTGAAAAATGAAGATAAAGAAAGACTAAAAATAAAAGGATGAGGAAAAATATACCAAGCAAATGGAAACCAAAAAAAAAGCAGGAGTAGCAATACTAATCTCTGACAAAATAAGTTGAAATGCAAAATCCATTACAAAGGACAAAGAAGGTCACTATATAATGCTCAAAGTGTCAATAGAACAAGGGGATATAACAATATTGAATATCTATGCACCAAATGAAAGATGTGCAAAATACATAAAACACATATGAACAAAATTGAAAAAGAAGATAGACAACACTGCTATAATACTTAGAGACTTCAATACACCCCTTTCAAGAAAAGACAGAACTACCAAAAAGAATCTCAACAAAGATACTCAAGAATTAAACCACACAATTAACCAACTCTATCTCATCGATATTCATAGGTGAATGCATGCCCAAAAAAGCACAACATACCTTCTTTTCCAAAGTGCACGGAAGGTTCTCCAGAATAGATCACATTCTAGGTCACAAGGCAAGTATCAAAAAAAATTTAAAAACATAGAAATTATAAAAATTGTCTTCTCAGATCACAATGCCACAAAATTAGAAATTAATAACAAGAGAATAAAGGAGAAAAAAATTAAATTAAAAAGTTTCTTGAAACAAATGACAATGAAAACACTCTTACCAAAACCTCTGGGAAACAGCCAAAGCAGTAATCAGAGGCCAATTTATAGCAATAAGCAAACACATCAAAAGGCAGTAAAAATTGACCATTGACTTTCTAACTCAAAATCTCCAACAAATTGAAAAAAAACAGCAAGAGAACCTCTAAAAAACCCTGAAATTATAAAAATTAGAGCAGAAATAAATGAAGTAGAAAACATAAAAACAGTTGAAACTATTAACAAAACTAGGAGTTGTTTCTTTGAAAAGGTCAATAAAATCAACAAACCATTACTAAAACTCACAAATGTAAAGAAGGAAAAGACACAAGTAATCCAAATAAGAGATAAATCAGGCAACATCACAACAAAACCAACTAAAATTAAAAGACTAACATTAGAATATTATGAAAAAATATACTCAAACAAATATGAAAACCTAGAGGAAATGGACAAATACTTACAAAGGCACAACCTACCTAAACTGACACAAACTAAAATTGAACCTCTGAACATACCTATTACAAAAGAAGAAATTGAAAAGGTAATACAACAACTACCAACCAAAAAAGCCCTGGACCAGATGGTTTTACAAGTGAATTTTATCAAAAATTCAGAGAAGAACTGTCACCAATTCTACATAAACTATTTCAGAAAATAGAAAAAGATGGAATTATCCCAGACTCATTCTATGAAGCCAGGAAAGGACACCACCAAAATAGAAAACTATAGGCCAGTATCTCTTCTGAACATAGATGCAAAAACCCTGAATAAAATATTGGACAATAGAATCAAATGATACATGAAAGAAATAATCCATCATGACCAAGTGGGATTCATAACAGGCATGCAAGGATGGTTCAATATAAGAAAAACAATTAATGTAACTCATTATATTAACAAAACAAAGAACAAGAACCACATGATCCTATCAATTAATGCAGAAAAGGCTTTTGACAAAATCCAACACCGTTTTCTGATTAAAACACTCAACAAAATAGGACTAGAGAGGAATTTCTTCAATAAAGTAAAAAGTATTTATGAACACCTAAGAGCCAACATTGTTCTCAATGGAGAGAGGTTAAAGGCATTCACTTTAAGAACAGGAACTAGGCAAGGATGCCCATTATCACCTCTCTTACTCAATATTGTATTGGAAGTCTTGTTGTTGTTGTTATGTGCCATTGAGTCGTTTGCGACTCATAGCAACCCGATGCACAACAACCCTAAATCCTGCTCTATCCTGCGCCAACTACACTGCCTCTGACACACCCATCCCGATTACCCCAGTCACCGAGTCAATCCATCTCATAGAGGGTCTTGCCCTCCTGCGCTGTCCCTCCACCCTCCCAAGAATGATGTCCCTCTCCAAGGACCCGTTCCTCCTGGCAACATGTCCAAAGTATGTCAGACGAAGCCCCAGAATCCTTGCCTCCAAGGAGTTGCTTGGTTTAATCCTCTCCAAGATGAATCTGTTTGTTTTCCTGGCAGCCCATGGTACATTCAGTACTCTTCTCCAGCACCACAGCTCAAAAGCATCAACTCTCCTTCTGTCCTCCCTAGTCATTGTCCAACTCTCTGATGCATAACAAGCGATTGCAAATACCATGGCCTGTATCAGGCGCACCTTAGTCTCCAGAGAGACACCGTTGCTCCTGAGTACTTTAGAGAGGTCCCTAACGGCAGACTTTCCCATCGCGATACGCTTTTTGATTTCCTGACTGCTGGTGCCAAGAGTGTTGACTGTGGAGACGAGCAAACTGAAGCTGTGAACAATCTCAATCTCTTCGCCATCCATCCTGATGCTGCCGAGAATCTTTGTCTTCTTGGCATTGAGCCTCAGTCCACACTGAAGGCTGCAGTCCTTGACCCTTCGCAGCAAGTGCATGAGGTCCTCCTCAGTATCTGCAAGCAGGGTTGTGTCATCTGCATAACGCAGATTGTTAATAGATCTTCCACCAATCCTGATGCCACATTTCTCCTCATAGAGCCCAGCCTCTCGGATAATCTGCTCTGCATACATGTTGAAAAGGTATGGAGACAGGATGCATCCCTGCCGTACATCCTTCCCAATTTTGAACCATGCAGTGTTACCCTGCTCTGTTCTGACTACTGCCTCTTGGTCCAAGTATAGGTTTCATATTAGCACAATTAAATGTTCTGGGATTCCCATTCTTCTCAGAGTCAGCCACAGTTTGTTATGATCCACACAGTCAAATGCCTTTGCATAATCAATGAAACACAGATAGACATTCTTCTGGTATTCTCTGCTTTCAGCCAAGATCCATCTAACATCAGCAACAATATCCCTAGTACCACGACCCCTTCTAAACCCAGCCTGGACTTCCGGCAGTTCTCTGCTGATGTGCTGTTCTAATCGTTTTTGGATAATCTTCAGTAGAATCTTGCTTGCATGTGAAATCAATGACACTGTTCTGTAGTTTCCACACTCAGTTAGGTCACCTTTCTTTGGAATGGGAACAAATATAGATCTCTTCCAGTCGATTGGCCAAGTGGTTGTTCTCCAGATGTCTTGGCACGACTTGGTGAGCATATCCAAGTCCATTGGAAGTCTTAGCAATAGTAATAAGACAAGCAAAAGACATAAGAGGTATCCAAATTGGCAAATAGGAGGTAAAATTATCTCTCTATGCAGATGATATGATAGTATATTAGAAAACCCTAAAGACTCAACAAGAAAAGTATTGGACATAGTTGACCAATTCAGCACAGTAGCAGGATACAAGATCAACATACAAAAATCAGTTGGATTACTCTACAGTGACAAAGAGAATACAGAGCTGGAGCTAAGAAAAACAATACACTTCACAATAGCTAATCACAAGATAAAATATTTGGGAGTAAATATAACTAGAAGCACAAAGGATCTATTCAAAGAAAATTACAAAACATTACCACAAGAAACAAAAGGAGACCTGGAGAAGTGGAAGAATATCCCTTGCTCATGGATAGGAAGACTCAATATTGTGAAAATAGCAATACTACCAAAGGCAATTTACAATCCCAATACAAATACCAATCCCATTCTTCAATGAGATGGAAAAGGCAATTTCCAGTTTCGTTTGGAATGGAAAGAAGCCTCGAATAAGGAAAGCACTCCTTAAAAATAGAGAAAAGGTAGGAGGCATCTCATTCCCTGATTTAAAATCCTACTACACTGCCATGGTAGTTAAGACAGCATAGTACTGGTACAATGAGAGACACATAGCTCAATGGAATAGAATTGAGAACCCGGAAATCAGCCCATCTATTTGTGGTCAACTGATTTTTTCACAAGGAGATGAAATCAGTTAGGTGGGGAAACGCTAGCCTTTTTAACAAATGGTGCTGGCAGAATTGGAAAACTCTCTGCAGAAGACTTAAGCAAGATCCACACCTCACTCCATACACAAAAACGAACTCAAGATGGATCATAGACCTAGGTCTAAAACCAAGAACTATAAACTTCATTTTAAAAAAGCTTGGAAGAACTTTAGTAGTCCCAATGCAAAACATAAACAGTCTTCCAAGTATCCTGAAAAATCTACAATAAGGAGACGATAAAATAGATGAATGGGACCTTCTAAGAATCAAATCCCTCTGCACGTCCAAAAACTTCTCCAACAGGGTAAAAAGGGAAGCCACAGACTGGGAAAAAGTGTTTGGTAATGACATGGCAGATAAGGGACTTATTTCTAGAATTTATAAAATACTTGAGCACCACAACAAGATAAAGGTGAATAATCCAATTGAAAAATGGGCACAGGATATGAACAGACACTTCACCAAAGAAGACATTCAGATGACCAACAAGCACATGAAGAAATGTTCAAAATCCATAGCTCTAAGAGAGATGCAAATTAAAACAACTATGAGATATCATCTCACCCCCATCAGAATAGCAAAATTTAACAGAACAGCAAGCAACAAATGCTGGCGAGGTTGTGGAAAGACTGGAACCTTTATTCACTGTTGTTGGGAATGTAAAATGGTGCAACCACTGTGGAAAGCGGTGTGGTGCTTTCTCAAAAAGTTGCAAATAGAGATACCATTTGACCTCTGCAATTCCACTACTGGGAATATACCCTAAAGAGACTATAACCGACATCCAAGCAGATATATGTACACCCATGTTTATCGCGGCTTTGTTCACAATAGCAAGGAGTTGGAAACAACCTAAGTGCCCATCAACAAGCAAATAGATAGAGAAGCTGTGGTATATTCACACAATGGAATACCATGCTGCATTTAAAAACAAGGAACTCTTGCAATATTATCCAAAATGGTTGCCTCTGGGGGACATTATGCTGAATAAAATATCTCAGTCACGAAAGGACAAATACTCTATGGTGACATTGTTGTAGAATGAAGCTGATATCAGGGAGGCTGTAAGACTGAGAAAAACTGGATAAATGTATACTGCATTGAAGCCAATGACGGAGAGAACAGTTTAAAAGTAATATTTTTTAGGGCATTATGATTATCATAAGTGTCAGGAATGAGTGTTGCAGAGTGGAGTATACTCGGGATGGGGGTTGGGGTTGTGGGGGGATTGTATACCAATGAAGGAGTTTTTCTTTTGCTTTTCAAAAGAAGAGTGAACTGGGGGGGGGCGGGGAGAAAAGTACAACAATGAATGTATGGAAATCCAAAATCTCTGTAAATGTTCATATAAATTAATTTTAAAAAAAGAAAGGGACCAGACAAGGATGTCCACTATCACCACTCCTATTCAATAGTGTATTGGACATACTTGATAGGGCAATATGACAATAGAGGGAAATAAGAGGCATTCAGATTGTAAAATTTCTGCTATTTACAGACAATATGATAGTGTACAAAGAAAACCCCAAAGACTAAACAACAACAACAACAAAACCTGTTAGACCTAGTATATGAATTTAGTAGAGTGGCAGAATATAAGATGAATATAGAAAAATCAATGGGATTTCTCTATAGTAACAAAGAAAACATGGAAAAGGAATCTAAAGGAATATAATTTACACTAGCGAACTAGAAACTGCGATATTTGGGAAGAAGCCTAACTAGAGAAACAAAAGACCTTTATAAGGAAAATTATAAATCCTTACTGCCAGAAACAATAAAAGATCTAACTAAATAGAAAAATATCCCTTGTTCATGAGTATGAAGACTCAATACAGTGAAAATTACAATTCTAGGAAAAGCAATTTACATGTTCAACACACTCCCAGTAGAGACACTAAGTTCCTTTTCAAAGAGATAGAAAGGACAATTGACTGTGGAAGAAACACAGTTGCCAGGCCCTAAGCCCTATGGGCATCAGACCAAGAAACGACCACATATACATAGATCCTTCAAAAAATGTTGCTGTGCCCTAGGTTATTATATAATTACAGCAACTAACATGATGTCAATAAAGCAGCAATCTGCCTCAGCAATCATGAAAAAAACCTAGAATAACACTTCCCCTAAAGAAGCAGACCCAATTATTACCTCAGATAGAAAGAACAACAACAACAACAAAAAAAAAGTTGATGTGGAGATATTTTTAATACTACAGAAAAAGATACAAATGTTGGAAGAAACAATGAAAAACAGTAAGAGATCATATATCTCAGAGACAATCAAGAAAAAATATATTGAGGAGAAGCAAAATGAACAGCTATGGAAGAAAATGCGAAACATAGAAGAAAGAATTGATAGTATAGATAAAGAAGTTGTTGTTGGTGGTGGTGGTGTTGTTAAGTGCCATCGAATCGCTTGTGACTCATAGCGACTCTATGTACAACAGCCCTAAACTCTGCTCTGTCCTGTGCCAATCTCACTGTCTCTGACACGCCCACCCCAATTACCCCAGTCACTGAATCAATCTACCTCATAGAGGGTCTTCCCCTCTTGTGCCGACCCTCCACCCTCTCAAGCATGATGTCCCTCTCCAAGGACCTGTTCCTCCTTACAACATGTCCAAAATATGTCAGACAAAGCCCCAGAATCCTTGCCTCCAATGAGCAGCCTGGTTAAACCCTCTCTAGGAGGAATCTGCTTGTTTTCTTGGCAGTCCATCGTACATTGAATACTCTTCTCCAGCACCACAGCTCAAGTACAAGAACTAAAAAAAAAAATTTATCACAAGACAGGTACAACCAACACAGTACTGGAAATAACAGAAAAGCATAAAAATGCAATGCAGAATATCAAGACTGAAATGGTAGAAGTGTCCAGAATGCTGGTAGCACAAAAAGGAAAAGAAAAAAAAAAAGGACTGAAGGGATGGTATAGAGAGTGAGTTGAAAGAACAGATCCTCATGTGAAACATACAAGAAGAAAAATTGAAAATGAGATATAAAGATAATGTTGAAACCATTAGAATCATGTGGGATGACATCAAAAGGAAAAACACAGTGAACACCAAATAGACAAGACTCAAAAAGAAAAACATCAAGACATATCGTAGTCAAATTCTCCAAATAAAAGATAAGAATAAAATTCTAAAAGCAGCACAAGAAAAACAAAGTTACCTACAAGGGGAAACAATTAGATTAAGTTCTGATTTTTCAGCAGAAATCAAGCAAGCTAGAAGGCAATGGAATTCCATACACAGAAAGTTGAAAGAAAACAGTTGCCAACCAAGGATCCTATACCCAGCAAAGCTCTCCATCAAATGAAGGAGAAATTAGATCCTTTGCAGAAAAGAAGGAACTTAAGAAATTTGTGAAAACAAAACCAAAACTACAAGAAATTTTAAGTGATGCCCTTCACATGGAGATGCCAAAGGAAAGTGCATAGATCATGGTAACCAGAAACAACAGAAAAAGAAACACAGCAAAATGGCAAAAGTAAAACCAGGCCTGACAATAATCACACTTAATGTGAATGAGAGAGAGATTATGGCAGAACAGATTTTCCGGGAGGCTGGTTCTATAAGGAGAAATGTGGCATCAGGATTTGTGGAAGATCCGTCAACAATCTGCATTATGCAAATAACACAACCCTGCTTACTGAAACTGAGGAGGACCTGAAGTGCTTGCTGCAGAGGGTCAAGGATTGCAGCCTTCAATATAGATTGAGGCTCAATATCAAGAAGACAAAGATTCTCACCACTGGGCCAATTGGCAGCATCAGGATGGATGGTGAAGGGATTGAGATTGTTCACAGTTTTAGTTTGCTTGGCTCCACAGTCAACACTCTTGGTACCAACAGCCAAGAAATTAAAAGACATATTGTGATGGGAAAGTCTACTGTTTGGGATCTCGCCAGGGTACTGAAAAGCAATGGTGTCACTCTGGAGACTAAGTTGTGCCTGATACATGCCATGGTCTTTGCAGTCACTTATTATGCATCAGAGAGCTGGACAATGGCTAGAGAGGATAGAAGGAGAATTGATGCCTTTGACCTATGGTGCTGGAGAAGAGTATTCAATATACCATGGACTGCTAAGAGAGCGAACAGGTTCATCCTAGAGAGGGTTAAAACAAGCTGTTCCTTGGAGGCAAGGATTCTGATGCTTCATCTGACATACTTTGGACATGTTTTAAGGAAGGATCGATCCTTGGAGAGGAAAATCATGCTTGGGAGGGTGGAGGGATAGCGCAGGAGAGGAAGACCCTCTATGAGGTGCATTGATTCAGTGACTGGAGTAATGGGGTGGGTGTGTCAGAGACAGTGAGATTGGCACAGGGCAGAGCAGGGTTTAGGGCTATTGTACATAGGGTCGCTATGAGTCTCAAGCGCCTCAACAGCACATAACAATAATATGAATGGACTAAATGCACCAATTTAGAGAAAAAGAGGAGCCGCCCTGCGCACGCGCGCCCCATCCTGCCGCCTCCCTCCCTCCTCCTTTCTCCCTCTCTGAACCTTCCTGCTGCTGCGTTCAGATCTTGCTGCTCCAGCCTCGGGGGCACTTACCATCCTCACAGCCTGTGATCCACAGATGGGGCGGAAAAAATAACTATATATCGTTCTTTTGTCCCACACACACCTGAGGCGAGAGGAAAAAAAACCCCAACACCGAAACCTTAATTTTCCACCATGAGTGAAATCGTGCATATCCAGGCTGGTCACTGTGGCAACCAGATCGGTGCCAAGTTCTGGGAGGTGATCAGTGATGAACATGGCATCAACCCCACCGGCACCTACAATGGGGACAGCGACCTGCAGCTGGACCACATCTCAGTGTACTACAATGAAGCCACAGGTGGCAAATATGTTCCTCGTGCTATCTTGGTGGATCTAGATCCTGGAACCATGGACTCAGTTCGCTCAGGTCCTTTTGGCCAGATCTTCAGACCTGACAACTTTGGTTTTGGTCAGTCTGGGGCAGGCAACAACTGGGCCAAGGGCCACTATACAGAAGGGGCTGAGCTGGTCGATTCCATCTTGGATGTGGTGCAGAAGGAGGCTGAGAGCTGTGACTGCCTGCAGGGCTTACAGCTGACCCACTCTCTCGGTGGAGGCACAGGCTCCGGAATGGGTACCTTGCTCATCAGCAAGATCAGAGAAGAGTATCCTGACCGCATCATGAACACCTTCAGTGTGGTGCCTTCACCCAAAGTATCCAACACTGTGGTTGAGCCCTACAATGCCACCCTCTCTGCCCACCAGTTGGTAAAGAACACTGATGAGACCTACTGCATCGATAATGAAGCCCTCAATGATATCTGCTTGCGTACCCTCAAGCTGACCACACCAACCTATGGAGACCTCAACCACCTTGTCTCAGCCACCATGAGCGGCATCACCACCTGCCTCCGCTTCCCTGGCCAGCTCAATGCTGACTTCCACAAGCTCGCCGTCAACATGGTGCCATTCCCATGTCTCCATTTCTTAATGTCCCCATTAACCAGCCATGGTAGTCAGCAGTACCAGGCCCTCACTGTGCCTGAGCTCACCCAGCAAGTCTTTGTTTTTTTTTTTTTTGTTTTTTGTTGTTTTTTTTTTCATTCTCATTTTTTTTCTATAATTAT
>NW_006400060.1:853814-856831 GCF_000299155.1 Elephantulus edwardii
TCCCGCCCTGTGGCCTCAAGATGGCAGTCACCTTCATTGGCAAGAGCACTGCCATCCAGGAGCTCTTCAAGCACATCTCAGAGCAGTTCACCGCCATGTTCCGTTGGAAGGCCTTCCTCCACTGGTACACCGGTGAGGGTATGGACGAGATGGAGTTCACCGAGGTGGAGAGCAACATGAATGACCTCATTTCTGAGTACCAACAGTACCAAAATGCCACCGCAGAAGAGGAGGAAGACTTCGGTGAGGAGGCTGAAGAGGAGGCTTAAGGCAGAGTATCCTTTCACCTCGGGCTTTTCAGCTCCTTCAGGCTTCTTCCTCAACTTCCCCTTTCCTCTACCTCAGAATTTGCATTTCTGCCTCTTCCCCCCCCTTTTCTCCTTGAGGGAGTTATAGAACAGTGCCTGGCACATAGCTGTTGTTGTTGTTATGTGCCGTCGAGTCGCTTGCGACTCATAACGACCCTATGTACAACAGCCCTAAACTCTGCTCTGTCCTGTGCCAATCGCACTGTCTCTGACACTCCCATCCCGATTATTCCAGTCACTGAATCAATCCACCTCATAGAGGGCCCTCCCCTCCTTCGCCGTCCCTCCACCTTCCCAAGCATGATGTCCTTCCCCGGGGACCGGTCTCTAGTAGGCTCTCAATAAATAATTGTTGTTTGTTGAATGTCTCTTCTCTTTTTCCACTCTGAGAAATCTAGATTTCTGTCATTCTGGGTAACCCTGTATTTCCTTCTGGCACCCATTGCTTTCATCTGTCCAGTTAATACTTCTGTTTTCAAGGTGTGTGTGATTCTCAAGGAAGCTGGGTCTCATGCAGATTCCATTTAGAACATGTGCTCTACACCGAGGTGGCCACCATCCTCGGTTCTAGGGACAACCCCATGGCAGGCAAAGGAAAAAGCAGCCAAGCTAATTTACAGCAGGCACAAGTCACTAGAAAGGAAGAGCTCGGGTTTTTGGTTCTAGGTTGCTTCAACCTTCATTGGTTTGTTCTCACAGGGGAGGTGTTAAACAGTATTATTTTCAATTTCCTTCCAAGCTGTTCTGAGCTCCCAGTTTGACTTTGGAGTAGTTTGCCCCACTAGGTCTTTAACTCCCTCCCACATCATAATAATAGCTCTGGCGTGGCCCAATGTGCACTGCCACCTACAGGTCTGCATTGATTCCCCAGAATGAACAGGACTTGCTTCATGTAATAACTCATTTTTTCCATTGCTATTCCCTTTTAAAAACTTATACTTTTTCATTCTTCTACACTTCAAATTTCTATTTGTGTTAAACTTGCTGCTGTTTTTCATATTGAAAAGATGACATTGCCCCAGGAGCCAAAAATAAACAGAAATTTTTTTAAAAAGGCAAGAGAGAGAGAAAAAGAGTAACAGAATTGATTTAAAAAACCCAGAACCCATTAATATGTTGCTTAAAAGAGACACACCTCTAAAATGCAAAATCAAAAGCTGGAAAAAAATATACCAAGCAAATGGTAACCTCAAAAAAGCAAGGATGGCAATACTAATCTCTGATAAAATAGATTTCAGAATGAAAACCACCATCATGGATAAGGAAGGGCATTACATGCTGATTAAAAGACACAATAGATCAAGAAGGCATAACCGTGGTCAACATTTATGTACCAACTGACAGACCTGCAAAATATATTAAAAAAACTAAAAATGTTTAACAGAATAGAAGAAAAGAAATAGTACCACAATTGTGGTAGCAAATATCAAGAACCACTGTCACCAAAGGATAGGTCAACTCAAAAGAAACTCAGTGAAAATGCAGAAGATCTAAACTATACAATCAGTAAACCTGATCTTGTGGATGTATTCAGGATACTGCACCCAACTAAAATTCAGTTTACTTTCTTCTCAAGTGCAGAGGGTACATTCTCCAGAATCAATCATATATTAGGACACAAAGCAAGCCTCAATAAATTTAATAACATTTAGATAATACTAAGCATTTTCTCAGACCACAATGTCATAAACCTAGAAATTGACCACAGGAGAGTAAAGCTTAAAAAACCACCTATGTAGAAACTAAATAACTCTCTGCTAGAACATGAGTGGGTTATAAATGAAATAAAGAATAAAATTCAAAAGTCCCTTGAAACAAATGAAAATTATAACTTATCAGAGGTTCTGGGATGCAGCTAAGGCAGTCCTCAGGGGGCGGTCCATAGTAGCAAGCATACACATAAAAAAGGGAGAAAGAAGAATCAACTATCTACCTCAACACCTTCAGCAAATACAAAAAGAACAACAATTTAACCCTACAGCCTCTAGAAGAAAAGAAACTATAAGGACAAGAGATTAAATCAATAAGATAGAAAGCAGAAAAACAACTGAAACCATCAATAAGACCAGGAAAGATTCAATAAAACTGACAAACCACTGGCAAGCTTTAGCAAAAGACAAAAAAAGAGAAGACACAGATAACTCGATTAAAAAATGATAGAGGTGACATCACAAAAGAACCAGAGTAAATTAAATTGATAATATCAGAATACCATGAAAAGCTATACCCTGATAAATTAAAAAAACCTAGAGGAAAAGAACAAATTCCTTGAAACGCATGCCCTACCCAGATGGACGATAGATATAGAACACTTGAACAGACCCATCACAAAAGAAGAAATTTAAAAGGTCATAAAAAGACTTCACCACAAGAAAACTCCTAGACCAGATGTCTTCACAGCTGAATTCTACCAAACATTCCGAGAGGATCTATCACCAAACTTTAAATTATCTCAAAACATTGAAAAAGAACAAAAACTCTCAGAGACATTCTATGAAGTAAGTATAACCCTAACACCAAAACCAGGCAAAGATGTTACCAAGAAAGAAAACTACAGACCAGTATCTCTTGGATCCTCATGCACGTTTTACTAGGTATCTATTTTTAAAATCTAAACTATGGCTGACTCTGAGAAGAATGGGAATCCCAGAACATTTGATCGTTCTAATGCGAAACTTATACTTGGACCAGGAGGCAGTCATCAGAACA
>NW_006400060.1:864616-871267 GCF_000299155.1 Elephantulus edwardii
TTCTATTCTTAAGGAGTGCTTTGCTTATTCGGGGCTTTTTTCCATTCCATACGAAATTGGAGATTGCCTTTTCCATCTCGTTGAAGAATGGGGTTGGTAATTGTATTGGGATTGCATTAAATGTGTAAATTGCTCCAAAACAGGATCTTGAATCTATTCCTCTTGAATTTAAAAATTATCTTAAGAGTAAGTTTGAAGCATTGAACATTAATGATCAAAGATCAGATAAGTTATGAGATGTCAACAAGGATATCATCCATTAAGAGCAAAAGGTCATTACAAAGAGAGAGGAGAAAGAAAAAAATTCAAACGAATGTCAGAGACTCTGAAAATTGCACTAGTGTGTTAAGAAGCCAAACAAAGGGGAAATACACAAAAATAACAGAAGACTTCAAAGGACAGCTCAAGATGACAAAGAAAAAATAATGGAATGTGCAGAGAATTGGAATTGGAGAATAAATAAAATGGGAAGAATTTGCTCTGCATATCTCAAACTGAAAGAGCTGGAAAACAAACTCAAACCTTAAGTCACAATATTCAAAGATGCTATAGGCAATATATTGGATGACCTAGTTTTGGAAACAGGAGTGGCATCCACTTCCTAAATAGCATGCCTTGGAAACATCATCAACTTTGGTAAATGTTGATAGCTGTGCAGGGCCTCAGGCCTTTTGTTCATAGGGTCGCTATGAGTCATGCTCAACTCGAAGGCAATCAACAACAACAACATGGGGAATATATTGAGTGACCTAGGAAGCATCAAAAGAAGATGGAGGAAATGCACAGAATCACTGTACCAAAAAGAACTGGCTGACACCAAAAAATTTCAGAAAGTACAATGTGAGCAGAAGCCAATGGTAATGAAGGAAGAAGCTGAAGCTGTACTTTAGGCATTGGCAAAAAAAGAAGGCCCCAAGAATTGATGGGATATCAATTGACATGTTTCAACTAAAAAATCCATACCTAGATGTAGAGTCATTCTAGTTCACTAGGGGTACTAGTGGCCATGGAGTACATGTGAAAGAACTTGGCTACAATGCCTGAAAGCAGGCGAAGGATGCCAAGAATGGATGGAACTGAGAGCAGTCTCAAACTTCCTAGAGCATGGACCACCATGAAAGGGATCTGGAAAGTCTCTGCTAAACAAAGACTATTTTCTGATGTTCTTGATAAAGTTGTTAAGAGTGCAGTAAGACCTTGTTTATGAGTACAAAGATGCTTTCTTGAAAGTTCTTCATGCCTATCTATGCTTCGTTCTATATTACCTATGCTTTGTTCCATATGTTTAAACATTTACCCACCCTATGAAATCATGCTTTGCTGTATGCTTTGATTTTCTGCTAACAAAAGCAGGGACTCTGAAGGTGCTCGGGGTCATTAGCCTGAGAGAGCCTTTGGCCCTCTGTAAAAATTACATTTCACTTTGTGAAATGTCTTCCTTTGGCTGAGAAACAACACCTAGATGTGCTCACCAGTCTATGCCAGGAAACTTGGAGGGCGGCTGTCTGGGAAACAGACTGGAAGAGATCCATATTTGTTCCCATTGCCAAGAAAGGTGATCCAACAAAATGTGGAAAATATCAAACAATATCATTAATGCCACATGCAAGAAAATAGTGCTGAAGATCATTCAAAAATATCTAGAACATAGAGAATTTCCAGAAGTTCAAGCAGTATTTAGAAGAGGCCTTGGTACCAGGCATATCATTGCTGATGTCAGATGGACATGGCTGAAAGGAAAGAATGTCTATTTGTGATTTATTATCTATGCAAAGGTATTTGACTGTGTGCATCATAACAAGTTTTGGCTAACACTGAGAAAAATAGGAATCCTAGAACATTTAAAATTAAATTGTGCTAATGTGACACCTATGCCTAGACCAAAAGAGATTGTGCTAACAGATCTAGAGAACACTACATGACTTAAAATTGAGAAAGGAGTAGTCTCTCTCTCTACCTAACCAATTCAACCTATATGCTGAATAAATTGTTCATGAAGCTGGACTCTATGAAGAAGATTGTAGCATCAAGATAAGAGGAAGACTCATCAATATGAATATCAGTATTATTCATCAATAATATTCATCAATATTATATGAAGATGACACAGCCTTGTTTGCTGAAAGTAAGGGAGACCTGAAGCACTTGTTGTAGAAGATCAAAGAATATAGTCTTTAATATGGATTGCATAACAATATCAAGAAAATAAAAATTCTTACCACTGGACAATATCATGATACATCAAGGAAAAAATTGAAACTGTCAACAACTTCAGCTTACTTGGCTCTGCAATCAACACCCTTGGCACCAGCAGTCAGGAAATTAGGAAATGTATTGAACTGGGAAAGTCTGCAGTCAGGGGCCTCTCCATATTATTGAGGAGCAATAATGTCTGTTTGAGGACTAAGGTGTGTCTGATTCAGGCCATGGTCCTTCCAATCACTTGCTAGGAATATGAGAGCTGGACAATGAATAAAGATGACAGCCTTTGTGTTGTGGTGTTGGAGAAGAGGACTGAATTTCCCATGGACTGTCAAAAAAACAAATATGTCTTGGGAGAATGTGCAGCGAAATTGCTTGTTGTAGGCAAAGATGATAAAGTGTTGTCTCATATACTTTGGGCATGTTGCTAGGAGAGGCTATGTCTTGGAGAGTGACATCATGCTTGGAAAGGCAGATAATCAGCAAAAGAGAGGAAGCCTTTCAATCAGGTGTATTAACAAAGTGACAGCCACAATGGGCTCTAGTGTTTCAGGAAGTGTGAGGATGTTTCAGGATAGGACAGAGTTCAAATCTGTTGCTCATGGGGTTGCTATGGGTCTGACTCAACTCAACAGCACCTAACAACAATGTCAATTATGAATTATTAATTCATTAATTATTAATGATGTAAAATTTATTATTCAAAAGTTCAAATTTTCCTTAAAGTAAATGTTATCTATTGAATTTTGCCTCCCCTAAACTATGTGTTGAAATCCTGACTTTTATTCTTGTGAAATTTGGAAATAAAGTATACCTTTATTTACATGCTGTTGTTGTTATGTGCAGTTGGGTCACCTGTGACTCACAGCAACTCTGTGTATATTAGCCTTTTCCTGTGCCAATCTTACTGTCTCTCACAGACCTAATATTCTATCCAGTCACAGTCAATCCATCTCATCCTGTGTCTTACGCTTCTGCACTGTCCCTCCACTCTTCCAAGCACAATGTCCTTCTCCAAGAACTGGTCCCTCCTGGCCATGTGCCCAAAGTGTGTGAGATGGAGCTTCTGAATTCTTGCCTACATGGTGGATCTTGTTTTCACCCTCTCCATGACAGACTTGTTTGTTCTCCTGGCAATTGACACTGTTCAGCATTAATCTTTCCTCTAGCATCCTTAGTTGCTGTTCAGCTCTCAGATGCATAGCAAGTATTTACAAGGACCATGGCCTGCATCAGGCACACTTTAGTCTCTAGACTGATAGCGCTGCTATAGAGAGGTCTCTGACAGCAGACTTTCTCAATGAAATTAATCTTTTAATTTCCTGATTGTTGGTGCCAAGAGTGTTAATTGTGGAACCAAGCAAGCTGAAGTTGTTAACAGTCTCAGTATCTTCTCTATCATAAAGCTGCCAATTGGTCCCATGGTGAAAATCTTTGTTTTCTTGATGTTGAGCGTCAATACATATTGAAGACTATAGTCCTTGACCTTCTGCAGCAAATGCCTCATGTCCTCCTCAGTTTCAGCAAGTAAGGTTGTGTCATCTGCCTAACGTAGGTTGTTGATGAGTCTTCCTCCAATCTTGATGCCCTTCCTCCTCATAAAGTCCAGCCTCCCGAATGATCTACTCTGCATATAGATTGAAAATGTATGCAGATGAGCTGCATCCTGTTGGGGCCTGACTAACTTGTAAAGCAAGATTAGCCCTGTACCAAAAGACCAGCAAGACTAATTCTATTTGGCTACAGTATCTGCTTGACAGAAAACAACTCAAGGAAGCAGGATGACAAAAGTGAGCCATACTGCAGCCATTTTATGCTAGGTTCAAATGTGCAGGTGTTTAAAGGGAGCAAAAACAAGTTTAACCGTTCCTTGAACCCCAGGCCAAACAGGGATGTGTGGAATGGTATGTCCCTCCCTAAAGACTCTGTTCTGATGGCCTTGCTTGCTAATTGGAAGCAATCTTGCAGGTGGTGGGGATCTCAAAACAAGCATGTTGTTAGCCTTGAGACTGAGCTGTTTTTCTATACTCTGCAAAAGAATATAACTTAGAATTTCTGGAATAAACCTTGGCTACTGACTGTCAGTCTTAGCCTCTCTGTGTTCTTCATCCTCAGCTCTCCCCTTCCCTCGGCTGGCCCGCGGCAGCATCCCTGATGTACATCTTTTCTGATCCTGAATCATGCAGTGTTTCCCTGCTCTATTCTGACTACTGCTTCCTGGTCCAAGTATAGGGTTTGCATGAGCACAATTAAGCTTTCTGAAAAACTTCACTTCCAAAAAGAATCTCACATCCACAAGAATCAATGTCAAGATTTCAATATATATATATTTTAGTGAGACATAATTCAATATACAACATTTGTTTTAAGGAAACTTTGAACCTTGAAATCAGAAATTTATCCTTAGTCATTGGTGCCTACATTTGAATAATAGTTATATTAACAGATCTTCCTTGTAAGCATAAGAATTTTATCATTGACAACACTGTACTTCAAGATAGATCTTGAAATGTTCTGACTATAAATGTAACACTATTCCTCTTCAATTTGTCATTCACAGCAAAATATAACGTATGACTGATTGGTTGCTGTGATGCTAAACACTGTGACACTGATGTGTCAAATGTAATAATGGTTACCCATGGTGGACAGTGTTTGGTGGAGCATCCCGATTAAAACAAGCTTGCAAGTAGGAGTGATATTCACTTCTGAAATAGCTTGCCTCCGGAAACTCTCTGAACTTGGAGAAACGATGAAAGTTATACAATTGTTCAGGTCTTTTGTTCATAGGGTTGCTATGAGTCATCTACAACTCTACGGCACTTAACAACAACATCAGTTAGTAATGGTTTTTCTTAGTTTCATTTCTATTTTCTTTTTGTCACTGTAGAGAAATTCAACGGATTTTTGTATATTGAAGATCTTAGAATTTACTTGCCATAATTTCATATGTGCAAGCACATAATGCAATCTTCCTGGGTAAAAATTATTTTTTAAAATAATTTGTAGAAACAAATTCTCCCTCTACCCTGAAAAAAAAACACAAAACCCACGCAACAAAACCAAACCAAAAATCCTAGAATTCATTGTTATCAAGCTGAAACTGACTCATCGCTGATCCTCCAGCAGATTTCCAAAGCTATAAAATACACAGAAGATAGCTCCCCTGGTAGGTCTGAACCACCAGAGAGGCATGCTAGGCCTTTGGGTTAACAGTACAACTCTCTACAGAGTACGCCATCAGAGTTCTGCAAAGCAAGTAACTTTATTAACACTAGAACAGCAAGAAGATTGAACTTCGTGTTTGCATATTCCCCCTCCCAATTTCCAGAAAGCAGCAAAATCACGTGGATTTGTGTCACAGTTGAGGAACACTGAGCTTAGAAAATTCAAACGTTTTTTTGAAAAAAAAATGGTTTTGTTTTACAAGATTAGTTACAATGTTCTCAAATCTTCACTCTACCTTGCCTTTCCTTTCAGGCTACCCGTTTATCCACTAATTTCTGCTCTCTTCTCCCTCATTATCAATCCTCCAAGATCATTTCGATCATTGAATCTTTCCTTAGCTTATTCTTTCAATAAGTCATTTATATCGTTTCATATTGTTAATTTCAATACATACAATGTCCCATCACCCATTCATTTCACATTGACCTTCCCTTCACCTATTCCAATAAACTGTTCATTATGTATCTATTCATTTCTTTCCCACATCCTCATACCCTTTTTTATAACAGTCGTATGTTTTTATGCAGTATTTGTCATTTTGTGCCAGAATTATTTCACCCAGTATAATGTCCTTAGATTCTGCCATATAGTCTAGTGTTTCATTAATACTTTATTGGAAAAATCAAACCTTTTACAATAGGCTGTAAGTAAATATATACTACTCTTGCTTGGAGTGAAATATGTTCATAATAATGGGCAGTAAACAAACCTTCCCTTTAGCTAAGAGGAGGACACCAACCTATATGTTCTATCAAGGCTTGCAAGACATACAGGAACATGAGAGATCCATGGAGAACTGTTTCCCAAAAACCTTACATTCTTCTTTTTTCATAGCATTAACTTCGACTTGCCAAATCTAAGTGAGAAGACCCTGTGTTAAATCCAAAAGGCACTCATTTTCAAGGTTAAAAAGACGTAAAAAATGGGGTTACTGAAAATTATAGAATAGGAAATTCCAGGTCTCTATCTCATCACAAAACAACTAAATATGTTGGGGGAAAACATCCAAAATCATCTTTTAACAAAGTTTGGCATCTAATACATTTTTCTTACAGCGATCAAGAGAGCACTTAGAAGCAAAACCTTTACTTGTTTTTATTTGAGTTAAGATTTACAAATAATACTGGTTTTTCATACAATCATTCATAGGCTGTTGTTGTTGTTGTTATGTGCCATCGAGTCCTTTCCGACTCATAGCGACCCTATGCACAACAGCTCTAA
>NW_006400060.1:871367-877615 GCF_000299155.1 Elephantulus edwardii
GAGTCGCAAGTGACTCGACGGCACATAACAACAACAACAACAATTTTAAAATAATGGTCTTATACTGTATTTATCTTTATGGGACTGAGTTCACTTAGCATAATACTCTCCAGTCCCTCCCAAGTTAGGTAGTGATTTTAAAAATCATTGTTCTTGCCTGCTGCATAGTATTTCATCATATGAATGTACCATAATTTCTCAATCCACTCTATCGTGGTTGGACAACTGGGCTGCTTCCATGTTCTCATGATGCTGAATAAAGCTGCTCTGAAGATTGGTGTACAAATCTCCATTTGTGCCTCAGTTCTAATTTTCTCACGGTATATTCCAAGCAGTGGAATAGCTGGGTGATATGGAATTTCTATGTTCAACATTTTGAGGAAATGCCAAACTGCCTTCCAGAGCAGTTGTACCATTTTACAATCCCATCAACAGTGTAAGAGTACCTATCTTTCCACATCCTCTCCAACATTTATTATCAGCTGTCCTGTTAAATTTTGCCAGTACATGTGGAGTGAAATGGTATCCCATTTTATTTGCATCTCTCTTAATGCCAGTGATATTGAGAATTTACTCTGTAAACTTTGATATGAGATCCTTGTCTGAAATGGTAATTCCAAATGTTTTTTCCCAGTCAGTAGTTTTTCTTTTCATACTTTTGGAATATATTTTTTATGTACACAGGGATTTAATATTTAGAAGGTCCCATTCATCAATGTCATCCTCTCCAGATTATGCATTTCTGGCTGCATTTGGCAGTCTTTTTATACCATAGACTGAGCCTCTAAGCCTGATCCCAGTCTGTCTCTTATGAACTTTATGGATTGGGGATTTACTCCTAGGTCTCTAATCCACCTTGAGTTGATTTTTGTCTATGGTGTAAGATGTAGCTTTCCGCAGGTAGCAGTCCAGTTTTGCCAGTATCATTTGTTGAAGACGTTGTCATTTCCTCACTTGATAGGTTTTATTTCCTTGTTGAATATCAGTTGACCATAAATAGATGGGTTCATTTCTGGTTCTCAATTCTATTCCATTGGTCTACATGCTTGTCATTGTACCAGTACCATGCTGTTTTGGTTACTACTGCTGTGTAGTAGGTTTTGAAGTCAGGGAGTGCTATGCTCCTATTTCTTGTTTTTCATGAGTGCTTTCCATTTTGGGTTTCATTCCTCTCCAAATAAACTTGACAATTTCCCTTTCAATCTCCTTAAAGAATGAATTAGGTAACTGTATTGAGATTGTGTTAAGCATGTAGATTACTTTTGGTAGGATTGACATTTTCACAATAAAGAGTCTCCTTACTCTTGAAAAGGGAACATTTTTCCATTTATTTGGGTCTTTTATTGTCTCACAGACATGTTCTATAGTTTTCTTTGTACAGGTGTTTTGTGTCTAGAGTTAGACTGATTCCCAAGTATCTAAATTTGTAGTTGGCTATTGTAAATTTTATTGTTTTTTTTGGTTTCCTTCTCTGAGGTCTCTTTGTTACAACGGAGGAATCCCACTGATTTTTGGAAACTGGTCTACTAGCTCTAACAGTTTTGTTGTTGAATCCTTGGGGTTTTCTGTGTACTCTATCATATCATCTGCATATAGCAAAAGTTTAACCATCTCTTTGTTGATTTGGAAGGCTTTTATTTCCTTCTTTTGCTGTATTGCCGTAGCAAGCACTTCCAATACAACATTGAATAGAAGTGATGACAGTGGACATCCTTGTCTGGTCCTTGTTTGCAAGGAAATTGTTTTCAGTCTTTCTCCATTTATAAGATATTGGCTCTTAGTTTTGCATATATATTCTTTTCACTCTATTGAGGAAATTCCCTTCTATTCCAATTTTGTTGAGGGTCTTTATCAGGAAAGGGTGTTGGGTTTTGTCAAATGCCTTTTCTGCATCAATTTCTAGGATCATATGGTTCTTATAATTTGCTTTTTTAATGTAAATTATGTTGATTGTTTTTCTTATGTTGAACCATCCTTGCACACCTGTTATGAATCCCACTTGGCCAGGATAAATCACTTTTTATGTGCTTTTGGGTTCTATTAGATAGGATTTTGTTAAGGATTTTTGCATCTATATTCATGAGAAATATTGGTCTGTAGTTTTCTTTCTTGGTAGTACCTTTGCCTGGTTTTGGTATTAGGGTTATACTTGCTTCATAGAATGACTCTGGGAGGGTTCCTTCTTTTTCTGTTTTTTAAAATACTTTAAATAGAATTTGTGACAGATCTTCTCTGAATGTTTGGTAGAATTCAGTTGTGAAGCCATCTGGTCCAGGACTTTTCTTATGGGGATGCCTTTTTATGATCTGTTCAATGTCTTCTTTTGTGATGTCTGTTCAAGTGTTCTACATCTGTCTGTGTCAATTTGCTTACGGCATGAGTTTCAAGGAATTTGTCCATTTCCTATAGGATTTTGAATTTATCGGAGTATTGTTGTTGTTGTAATGTACCTTGAGTCACCTGTGACTCATAGCCATCCTTTGTTCAACAGCCCTAAACCCTGCTCTATCCTGTGCCAGTCTTATTGTTTCTGATACACCGACCCCCAGGGTCTTCCTCTCTTGCACTGTCCCTCCAGCCTCCCATGCATAACGTCCCTCTCCAAGGACTGATCTCACCTTGCAACATGTCCAAACTATGTCAGACGAAGCTTCAGAATCCTTGCCTCTCTCCCTTCCAAGCATGTCATCCCTCTCCAAGGACTGATCCTACCTTGCAACATGTCCAAACTATGTCAGATGAAGCTTCAAAATCCTTGCCTCCTGGCTTCACCTTCTCCAGGACAAACTTGTTTGTTCTCTTAGAAGTCCATGGTATATTCGATACTCTTCTCCAGCACCACACCTCAAAGGCATCAATTCTCCTTCTATCATCCCTAATCATTTTCATAGCTTTTCATAATATTCAGGTATTATTGATTTAATTTCATTTGGTTCTGTTGTGATTTCACCTCTATCATTTCTTAATAAAGTTATCTATGTCTTCCCTTTCCCCCCCTTTTGTTAAGTTTGCCAGTGGTTTGTCAATTTTATCGGCCCTTTTGAAAACCCAGCTCCTATTTTTACTGATGGTTTCAATAGGTTTTTTTTCTGTTTGGTATCTCATTGATTTCAGCTCTTGTCCTTATAATTTCCTTTATCTAGAGGTTGTAGGATTAGATAATTGGGTTTTTTTTCTATCTGAAGAAAGTGTTGAGTTAGATCATTATTCTTCTTCCTTTTTTTATGTGTGTGCCTATTGCTATGAACTGTCCCCACAGGATTGCCTTAGCTGGATATCAGAGGTTTTGGTATGTTTTCTTTTCAGTTTAATTTGTTTCAAGGAACTTTTTAATTTCATTTATAACCCAATGATGTTCTAGCAGAGAGTTAGTTAACTTTCTACATTGGGTGGTTTTGTAAGCTTTACCCTCCTGTGGTTAATTTCTAATTTTATAGCATTGTGGTTTGAGAAGATACCTTGTGTTATTTCAATGTTTTTTAATTTGTTGAGAGTTGCTTTGCATCCTAATATATTATCAGTTCTGGAGAATGTACAATGTGCACTTGACAAGCAAGTGAATTGCGTTTTAGTTGGGTGCAGTAACCTGAATACATCCACAAGATCGAGTTGGCTCATAGTATAGTTTAGATCTTCTGCATCATTGTTAAGTGTAAGGTCACCAAGGAAGAACAGAACCCAGTGCAGGTTAAGAAAGACAGTTTATTGAGGAAAAACTGCCAGGCTGGATTTCAAGAAGAAGGCCAGCCTCCACTAAGAGTTAGAGAGGGGTTTTATACTTTCTTACAAGGGACTTGGGGAAGCGGATGCTTACAGATGGTTCCTTTAAGATAGGAAAGAGGGCTGGGGTCTCAAATAACTATTCCTGGGAAAGGGAACAGGGTAGTTTTACAGAGCGAAAAAGCATAGCTGCAGCTTCCTGTGACTGGATTCGCTCAGTAGTTATTCTGGGATAGGAAGTAAAGGGCTCTGCGGCCCTAATATTAAGTTTCTTTTGAGTTGACCTATCCTTTGGTGATAATGGTGTGAAGTCTCTTACGATTATTGTGGTGCTGTCTCTTTCTTCCATTCTGTTAACAGTTGCTTTATGTATTTTGCAGGTCTATTTTTTTTTGTACAGAAATGTTGACCAAGGTTATATCTTCTTTATCTATTGTGACTTTCATTTCATGTAATTCCCTTCCTTATTTTTGGTGGTGGTTTTCATTCTTCAGTCTATATTATTAGAAACTAGTATTGCCACTCCTCCTTTTTGATGGCTGCCATTTGTTTGGTATCTTTTTTCCCAGCCTTTGATTTTGAGTCTGTCTTTCTTTCCATTTTAAAAATATATCTCTTAATAGGCAACATATTTATGGGTTGTTTTGGTGTTTTGTTTTGTTGAGGTTTTTTACTCATTCTTTTACTCTTTTTTCTCCTAATTGGTGCATTTAGCCCATTCACATTAAATGTGATTATTGTCAGGTCGTGTTTTACCATTGCCATTTTTATTGTGCTTCTTTTTCTGTTGTTTCTGTTTAATATGGTCCATCCACTTTCCTTTGGTGTTTCCATGTGAAGGGCTTCACTTAAAATGTCTTAAAGTTTTCACAAATTCCTTAAGTCCCTTCTTTTCTGCAAAGGATCTAATTTCTCCATCATATTTGATGGAGAGCTTTGCTAGGTATAAAATCCTTGGCTGAAAATTTTCTTTCAACTTTCTGTATATGCCATCCTATTGTCTTCTAGCTTGCATGATTTCTGCTGTGAAATCAGAACTTAATCTAATTGCTTCCCCTTTGTAGGTGACTCTTTATTTTTCTTGTGCTGCCTTTAGCATTCTATCCTTATGTTTTAATTTGGAAAATTTGACTATGACCTGTCTTGATGTTTTCTTTGGGTCTAATCTATTTGTTGTTTGCTGTGCTTCCTGAATGTGGATTTTCCTGTTCTTTAAAATATCTGGGAAGTTTTATTCTAGTACTTCTTCCACAATTTTCTCCATGACATCCCTGTCACTCTCATGTTCTGAAATTTCAGTTATACTTATGTTGTTCCTGTTGATGCTGTTCCCACATGATTCTGGTGTATTCTTCACATCTCATCTCTGATTTTTCTTCTAGTATATTTCCACTGAAGCTCTTGTCTTCCAGCTCACTGACTCTCTTTCCATCTCTTCAGTTCTACATTTTTGTCCCATCAACATGTTGGATACTTCTGCCATTTCTTTCTTAATATTCTGGATTGAATTTTTATGCTTTTCTGTTATTTCCAATACTATGTTGGCTATACTCTCTGTCTTGTGATGATTTTTTTAAGATCTTATACCTCTTTATCTACACTATCAATTCTTTCTTCCATCTTTTGCATTTCCTTCTATATCTATTCAAGGTGTTCCTCATCAATATATGTGTGCTCAATCACTGTCTCTGAGGTATTTGCTCTCTTAATGGCTGTCATTGTTTCTTCCATCATTTGCATCTTCATCTGTAGTTGTTCAAATAAGTTCACTTCAACATATTTCTATTGGTTCTCTTTATCTGGGGTATTCATTGGTTCTCCTTTTTTTTTTAGGAGAAGCGTTATTTTGTTTTTTCATGAAGACTGAGGCAGACTGCTTCTTTCGTGACATTATATAAGTATTTTCTTAGTAGATGTTAGGTTGTTGTACGCAGATAGTCACCATGGGTATGGCAATTTTTTGTGGAGGACCTGTATATTTGGGCTCCCCTTTGGGGAACAACATTTGAAGCAGAATGAACCCACAGCTTGACCCAGCACCTTCAGCTTGAGTTGAAGAAATCCCACACACGATGTATCTGAATGGCAGAACAGTAAAGCCTGTTGCCCTCCAGAAATTCCAGCTCGACCTGGTTTCTTCCACTTGAGCTTATGGAATCCCATGTGATGTAGCTAGACAGCAGTGTTTAACTCAAAGTACCTGTGATATTGGTGCTACTGGCACAGGACAGTAGAGTGGCAGTGGGGCAGCAGTAGAGCAGCAGCAGGGTGACAGCAGAGTGACAACAAGGTGGTCTCCAGCAGCAGGGCTGCAAGGTCTCCAGGCTGGAACTGCAGCCACTCAACCTGGCAGGCAGTAGTTCTGTCGTAAGCCCTGGGGTGTGAGTGTACCTGGGCCATAGACTTTAGCAGATGCTGGAGAAGCAGGAAGATGCTCCTGGGCCTGGCCATGCCACATAGGCCTTGGTTTCTGTCCATGCAGCCCAGTTCACTTGTTTTTTAAATTTTTTTTTATTTTTTATTATTTT
>NW_006400060.1:878025-878589 GCF_000299155.1 Elephantulus edwardii
TGGTGTTATACAGTATTTGTCCTTTTGTGGCTGAGATATTTCACTCAGCATAATGTCCGCCAGGGTCACCCATATTGTGTAATATTTTACGAGTTCCTTGTTTTTCACTGTTGTGTAGTATTTCACTGTGTGACTATACCATAATTTTTCTATCCAGTCATTTTTTGATAGACACTTGGAATCTCTTTGCTATTGTGAAAGACACAGAAATAAACATGGATGTGCATATATCTGTTTGGGTGGAAGCTCTGGTTTCTTTAGGATATATTCTTAGTAGTGGAATTTCTGGGTCAAATGGTATTTCTATTTCTAATTTTTTCAGAAAGCCTTCCGTAGTGGTCGTACGATTTTACATTCCCACCAACAGTGAATAAGGGTTCCTTCCAATCTCTCCACAACCTCGCTAATTTCTGTTCTTGAACCAAATTACAGCTTCTAATTTTACATTCCAATCACACCAGAGCAAATGTAAATTTAGTTCAATTATTCAAGCATAAGTTTAAATTGAGGCCAAAGAAATGAATACAAGCCCATGAGACCCAAAACATGATCTTTTTTTTTTCT
>NW_006400060.1:880984-881544 GCF_000299155.1 Elephantulus edwardii
TGAATAAAATATTGGCCAATAGAATACAACGATACATCAAAGAAATAATCCATCATGACCAAGTGGGATTCATAGGCATTTTATATTGTCATTAATTGCCATTGATAAATACAATAATCAATAATAATGTGTAATCAACCTCTTATGGAGCTCTGGTGGCCTAGTGGTAAGGAGTTATGCTGCAAACAGTTGGAATCCACAATGCTCTGGCAGCAAGAAGTCATAAAAAACCTGGGAGGAGCCAACCAGGAAGGTCATGGCCGCCTCCTCTCCTCTCTCTCTTTGGGGCTTTAAGCCCTCTCCTGCCAGAGCATGGTGAGCCACGTGCGTGTGCAGGTATTATGACAAGTTTTGGGAGTCAAGTGCTTTTTCGGGCTTGTGTTTGACTTGCAGGACTGCTCTGCCCCCCAGGAACGAGGCCCTCCAGGCTTGGCCATTTTGTCATTACTTATATGTATTTTATATGTACTAGGGATATTGTAGCTGATGTTAGATGGATCTTAGCTGAAAGCAGGGAATACCAGAAGAATGTCTATCTGTGTTTCATTGATTATGCAAAA
>NW_006400060.1:882544-886040 GCF_000299155.1 Elephantulus edwardii
TGACTGGGGTAATCGGGATGGGTGTGTCAGAGGCCATGCGATTGGCACAGGATAGAGCAGGGTTTAGGGCTGTTGTACATAGGGTTGCTATGAGTTGCAAATGACTCAACAGCACATAACAACAACAACATATGTATTTTGAGAGGTGGGTGACACAATCTATTCTATAACAAATATATACTAGACTCAAATGATGTTATGTGTCATAAACTCAGAACCACCTCATAACTGACCCTCCGGCATATATCAGAGGCATGGAAGGAGACTGCCCATATTTCTTCCTTCGAGCTGCTGGGATTCAAACCATGGGCCTTTGGGTTGGCATTGCCGCTCCTTACCCACTAGGCCACCAGAACTCCAGAGCTAGCCTAAAGAGGTTAGCAAAGAAAGTACTGTATGTGATATACTGTTAAGTCGGAACTGACATATACCTGATTTTTCAGAGGCAGTAAATCACATGAGAGAATATTATTCATCTACCTCCCATGGAGCAGATGGTGGATTTTAATCTCATGCCTTTGGATTGGCAGGACAATTCCTTATCACTAAGCACCAGATATCTGAGAACTGGACATGGAATACAAATGAATAAAGATGACAGAAGAATGTATGCCTTTGAGTTATGGTATTGGATGGATTAAAAAAAAAGACACAAAGCCATATCTTGGAGAATGTGCAGCCAGAGAACTCCTTGGAGGCAAAGATAACAGAGCTCCATTTCACATACTGTGGGCATGTTGATAGGAGAGGTTATTCTTTGGAAAGGGATACCATGCTTGGAAAAGTGGAGGTTTGGCCAAAGACAGGAAGATCCTCAACCAGATAGATTGACACAGTGACTACAGCAATGAGTTCAAGTGTGTTAGAATTGATGAAGATGGTACAGGAAAGGACAGGGTTTAGGTTTGTTGTTTATAGGGTTGCTCTGAGCCATACTTGACTCAGCATCACCTAACAATAGCAACAACAACCCATCAGAGCTTCCTAACTTGCTTCAGTAGGCTAGCAAAAGAGATATCAGTCAAGTAAATATCACACAGAATGAAATAAAGAAACAAAGGAAAGAGACTTTGAAAACTTAAATATATTGAAAATAAGAAAGTAATATTCAACTGAGGAGGTTATACTAATATAGACTTTAAATCAAATACTGTTAGAAGAGGCAAAGAAAGATCTTTTATATAAATTAATAAAGAAGATATAACAATTACAAATATGTATGGAGCTAATAAAAGAGCTCCCATATATATGAAGCAAACATTTATACAACTGAAGGGCCATTTCTACAATAGTTAAAATAGTTGGAAGCTTCAATATACCATTTTCAATAATGGACAGAACATCTAGACAGAAAGCTGAACAATAAGAAAAGAACCTCCACTGGGTTTCTAAGCCTGTAAATCTCTCAGAAGGAGACTGTCCATCTTTCTTTTAATCCACTGGCAGATTAAAACTACAAGAGAAACTCAGCCTTTGGGGGTTAGCAGCACAACTCCCTACCAGAGCTCTCTCAGGGGGATATTATCACTTAAATTACTCTAAGTAGAGTTGGATGTTCCTTAAATTACTCGGATGTGGTTGCTTTTTAAAAAGTTAGTCAATAATGGTCTAATCAAGCCAATTATGAGGAAAAGAACATACCAGGTATATGCATGAGAGAAAGAAAGTTCTTGGGTAAGCTGGGATATAAAACATGTCACAACCTAATATGAAGTGCTACCATTCAGGAGAAGGATTTTTGCTTTATCCATAGTGAATCAGAAAGGGGCTTTAGAAGGAGAATCACATGGTTAAAAAAATAATTTCTTCTTAAAGAATAACTTTAAAGAACTTACTTGATTTGTGAAAAACAATGTATTCAAACTTTGTAAATAAATCGGAGTAAACTAAAAAAATTTTAAAAGAAAAGAAAAAAAGAACTTACTTGACAAGCTGACACTACAAAAATCTTTACAAAGGTAATAACAAATTTCCATTCTCTGGAAAAAAGAAAAAGATTTAATATCCTGTGAAGATTAAACAAAACAATTTTCTTACAGTGTAGAACAAAAAGACTGACAAAGAAGAAAGAGGGAATTGAACCTGAAAAGAAGTTCGGGCAAGAGGAGGCTACTTGAAGTTAATGGTCCCTAGAATTGTCACCTGCATAGAGATCCATCAGTTTTTCTCCAGCACAAGGCAATGATGCCAGTCATAGTTTCTCAGGGATGATTCCAAAAGAGACTATGCACTAGGTGTTATGAAACTTATACCTAAGAAAAGGAGTATAACAAAAGGTCCTCTGAATCATCAGGCATTTTTTTTAAAAAAAAAAGGCCTAACATATGACTGTTTATTACATGCCAGGCATTCATTTAATCTTCATCTTTACAACATCATGAGGTTATTGTGCCTATTTTATAGATGAGGAAATTGAGATTCACACAGGTCAAGTGGCAAAGACATGCAGTTACAAAGTGGAAGAATTGGGACTTGAATTTAAGAGTACTCTTAAACTACCCCTAACTGCATAATGAACTACCATTAATGCCATAACTACCATTCACTACCATAATGATTCACACTTGCAGCTTCCTCCTTTTCTTTTTCCTATATTAACCATTCCTGTCCCCTCAGACACATAGCCATCTGAATGGGTTTCCATTGACTCTACTAGAATCTTTCATATTAAAAAAGACGTTATGATATGCTAAAAAGAACTGAGGAACACTGACAAACAGCTGATTCTAGTACTATATTTGTAGTGCTATGAAGTAAGGAAGCACTCACACAGGAAACAATGAGGCCATCCTAAAGAAATACAGGGAAAAGCTCCCATTAGCCAAATCTAGAACATTCTGAACAGACACGATAAATAATGCTTCCTTACAGAAGAATTAAAAATAATTTATGTAGAACATTTTTCACAAAATAGAGCTTAATCCTCACAATTGTCCTTGAGAGTGGACGGAAGGAATTTAGTTATTTACTTTACTAGAACATAGAAAAGAGAGAGGAAGTAACTTTATAGTAGACATATCAAGAAAACACTATCTTGGTGAATGGGATCTTCTAAAGATTAAATCCCTGTACATCAAAAACTTTTTCCAACAGAGTGACAAGAAAACCTACTGACAGGGAACAAACATTAGGCAATACCATCTCATCACGAAGTATTTTATAATATACTCCTGGACCTCCACAAAAAAAAAAAAAAGAAAGAAAGAAAGAAAAAGACTGATAACCCGATTTAAAAACAGGCAAAAGACATAGAAAGAATCTTCACAGAGGAAGATATTTGAACGGCCGATGGACATATGAAGAAATGCTCCAAATCACTGATAATAAGGGAGATGCAAATAAAAATTATAACGAAATACCGGCGCTGGCTGAAAATCGCCTGTGACTTCATCCATAGCCACTGGTGAGAGTCAGCGCCCAGAGCCATCAGGGGCTTTAAGCTCGTTGCCCACTGCTGTGGTGTGGACAGCTGAAACCCAGGCCCCGACAGGCACCT
>NW_006400060.1:886704-890767 GCF_000299155.1 Elephantulus edwardii
AACTGTGCAGCTCTGCAACTGCATCCTGGCCCATCCTCACCCTTCTGCCCCCAACCCTCACCTCCTTGTACCCCCAATATGTTTTTCCCAATAAAAAACATATATTAAAAAAAGTATAACGAAATACCATCTCACTCCAGTAACAGTGGTAAAGTTTAACAGGACAGCAAATAAGAAATGTTGGGGAGAATGTGGCAGGATAGAAATTCTTTTACCTTGTTGGTGGGATTGTACAATGGTACAATCACTCTGGAAGGGAGTTTAGCACTTCCTCAAAAAGCTGAACACAGAAATTCCGTATTACCCAGCTATTCCAGTACTTGGAATATACCCTGAGAAAATGAGAGCTGAGGCTTAAATGGAAACTTGTACACCAATGTTCATAGCAGCATTATTCACAATCACAAGACCATGGAAACAGCCCTGATGTCCAACCACAAACTAATGGATTGAGAAGTTGTGGTACATTCATACAATGGAATACTATGCAGCACACAGGAGCAATGCTTTTGTAAATTACTACCTAACTTGGGAGGGACTAGAGAGCATTATGCTTAGTGAACTAACTCAGTCCCACAAGGACAAGTTATTGTATAAAACCATTATTGTAGAATGAGTGTAAGGATTCAGAAAGGGGGGTGGAATCAAAGGGGTGAGAACGGGCGAAGTATGGGGTGGGGTGTTAATCATAGCGTTTCACAATTCTATGGGTTAGAGGGTGAAGGAAATGGGAAGGATCTTTTATGAAAAACAATATATTCAAACTTTGTAAATAAATCAGTACAAAATAATACAAAAAACCAACCAAAAAACATTACCTTGGCCAGCAGATGAAGGTTAACATCCTAATATGTGATATTGATCACATATAGCCTTAAAGCAACTTGTTAACCAATCTTCCTTCAATCCTGATAAGGTATTTGTCATAAAGTTGAGCTTCTTGGATTATTTGCTCAGGATACAAAATGTCTTTAAAGTAAATGTTATGTATTGAATTATGTCTCCCCAAAATATGTACTGAACTCTGACTTTGATTCCTGTGGATATGAGCCTGTTTGGAAATGCACTTTTTCTTTTGTAGCTCTGGTGGCCTAGTGGCAAGAAGCTGTGCTGCAATCCTGAAGGCATGCAGTTCAAGGCTACCAGCTACTCCTTGGGAGAAGGATGGGAAATCTCCCGTGCAATAAACTACATCTGCAAACCCACTGGAGAGTAAGTCATAGGTTGGTTCTGACTCTACTGTACACAACAACAAGAACATAAGTAAGTGCAGAGACTAGTAAAACTGTAAAAACCCTGTGGCCACTATTTCCTTGGTTCAGAGGTTGAGGCATAAACTGCATTTCAAATGGTGTAACTACTGCTTGGGTGGTGGTTGTCCCAAAATCTAGAGTGTGGAGTCAAAAGTCCACATTGAAGAATAAACCTAGAGGATGAGGTGATTCCTCAAATGTGCCTAGGGAACAGAAGATTCTTTTCAAATAACAAAAGTTGTTCTTCTGGATATCAGATTTGCTTAGAAGACTACCCTTTGCAAGTTTCTCCTTGGAGGCAAGGATTTTGAAGCTCTGTATCACATATTTTGTGCATGTTCCCATGAGGGACCTCTCCTTGGAGAAGGACATCATGCTTGAAAGAGTATAGGAGAGGAAGACCCCAGATGAGATGGATTAACACAGTAACTGGAGTGATCGGAGGTAGGTGTGTTGGAGGCAGTGAGACTGGCTCAATATACGGTAGGGTTCACAGCTATTGAACATAGAGTCACTATGAGTCACAGGCCACTCTATGGCACATAACAACATATTGGAAAGACAGCACCTGAATATATACACTAAATATGTGTATGGACTCTCTGGAAAAGCTAGAGAGCTTTTTGTCTAATCTTGGAATTTTCAACCCTGGCAACCTGACGTTGGATTCATCAGTCTCAGAAGCCTGCAGCCCACACTACTTAGAACAACCACCTGGCCAACTGACTGGAAGAGATCGATATTTGTTCCCATTCCAAAGAAGGGTGACCCAATGGAGTATGAAAACTATAGAACAATATCATTGATTTCACATGCAAGCAAGATTCTACTGAAGATTATCCAAAAATGACTGGGTCAGAACATCAGCAGAGAACTGCCAGAAGTCCAGGCTGGTTTTAGGAGGGGTCGTGGTACTAGGGATATTGTAGCTGACGTTAGATGGATATTAGCTGAAAGCAGAGAATACCAGAGGAATGTCTATCTGTGTTTCATTGACTATGCAAAGGCAATTGACTGTGTGGATCATAACAAACTGTGGCTGACTCTGAGAAGAATGGGAATCCCAGAACACTTGATCGTTCTAATGTGAAACCTATACTTGGACCAAGAGGCAGTCGTCAGAACAGAGCAAGGGAACACCGCATGGTTCAAAATTGGGAAAGGCGTACGCCAGGGATGCATCCTATCTCCATACCTTTACAACCTATATGCTTAACAGATTATCCGGGAGGCTGGGCTCTATGAGGAGAAATGTGGGGTCAAGATTGGTGGACGATTTATCAACAATCTGTGTTATGCAGATGACTCAACCCTGCTTGCTGAAACTGAAGAGGACCTGAAGCACCTACTGCCGAGGGTCAAGGACTGCAACCTACAATATGGATTGAGGCTCAATGTCAAGAAGACAAAGATTCTCACCACTGGACCAACTGGCAGCATCAGGGTGGATGGTGAAGAGATTGAGACTGTACATAGCTTTAGTTTGCTTGGCTCCACAGTCAACACTCTTGGCACCAGTAGCCAGGAAATTAAAAGGCACATTGCCATGGGAAAGTCTGCTGTTAGGGACCTCTCCAAAGTACTGAAGAGCAATAGTGTCTCTCTGGAGACTAAGGTGCGTTTGATACAGGCCATGGTCTTCACAATCACTTGTTATGCATCAGAGAGTTGGACAATGACCAAAGAGGATAGAAGGAGAATTGATGCCTTTGAGCTGTGGTGCTGGAGAAGAGTACTGAGAATACCATGGACTGCTAGGAAAACAAACAGATTCGTCCTAGAAAGGGTTAAACCAGGTGGCTCCTTGGAGGCAAGGATTCTGAGGCTCCGTCTAACATACTTTGGACATGTTGTGAGGAGACCGGTCATTGGAGAAGGACATCATGCTTGGGAGGGTGGAGGGACAGCACAGGAGGGCAAGGCCCTCTATGAGGTGGATTGATTTAGTGACTGGGATAATCGGCATGGGAGTGTCAGAGACAGTGTGACTGGCACAGGACAGAGTAGAGTTTAGGGCTGTTGTACATAGGGTCTCTATGGGTCGCAAGCGACTTGACGGCACATAACAACAACAACAACAACACCTGAATTATAGCCTTTTTATTTCCCCAAAATGATTCTGTGTGGTCTCTAAGTTTCACATTGAATTTTGCACCTAGTAAAGCAACAAGAGTGGTGTTAAGATGAGGAAAAAGGAGGTGTAGGTGTATGGGGGGCATGTCTGAGCTCATGAGAATTGGTTTTGTGTTGTTAATATTATTGACAGGGACAATTACCCTTTGTGACGTTGGTAAAGGTCATATATGGCCATCTCCACATGGACCTTGCTCTTTTTGTTATTGTTGTTGTTTTGTACTATTGAGTTGCCTGCAACTCATAGCGACTCATATACTTCAGCTCTGAACCCTGCTCTATCTTGAGCTAATTTCATTGCCTTCAAGACTTCTACCTCCATCACCACAATTACTGATTCAATCCATTTCATCCAGGATCTTCCTCTCTTGCAATGTCCCTGTACCCTTCCAAGCATGGTGTCCTTCTCTAAGGACTGGTCCCTCCTGGCAACATGCCCA
This sequence comes from Elephantulus edwardii, assembly GCF_000299155.1. Lineage (NCBI taxonomy): Eukaryota > Metazoa > Chordata > Mammalia > Macroscelidea > Macroscelididae > Elephantulus > Elephantulus edwardii. The sequence goes on from NW_006400060.1 coordinate 890,531, forward strand.
AAGTCTGTGAGACAGAGCTTAAAAATCCTTGCTTCCAAGGAGCAGCCTAGTTTCACTCTCTCCAGGGAAGAACTGTTTGTTCTCTTAGCAGCCCATAGTAGGTTCAATACTCTTTTCCAGTACCACAACTCAAAGGCATCAATTTTTTTTTCTATAATTATATTTTATTAATTTTCATAAACATTTACAGAGATTTTGGGTTTCCATTCATTCCTTGTTGCACTATTCTCTCTACCC
>NW_006400060.1:891356-935087 GCF_000299155.1 Elephantulus edwardii
CAGTGCAGTATACATTATTGAACCCATCTTACTCAGTCTCTCCCCAACCCCAAGGACAGTCCCATTCTAAAACAGTGGCATCATGTAATATTTGTCCTTTTGTGACTGGGATATTTCACTCAGCATAATGTTCTCCAGAGTCAACCATTTTGAATGATATTGCAAGGCATCAATTTTTGAATTATCCTTAGTCATTGTCCAGCTCTCTGATGCATAGTAAGTAACTGCAAAGACCATGACCTGGTCCAGGCACACCTTAGTCTCTGACCTGATGTCATTGCTCTTCAGTACTTTGGACAGGTCTCTGAGAGCAAATTTCCCCAGTGCAATTCATCTTTTGATTTCCTGCCTGCTATTACTAAGGGTGCTGATTGTGAAGCCAAGTAAGTTGAAGCTGTTAATAATTTCAGTCTCTTCTTTGTCTGTCATGATGTTGCCAATTGGCCCAATGGTGAGAAATTTGTTTTCTTGATGTTGAAATTCAATACATATTGAAGGCTGCAATCCTTAACCTTCTGCAGCAAGAGTTTCACGTCCTCCTCAGTCTCAGTAAGCAAGGTTGTGTCATGTATAACAAACGTTGTTGATGAGTCTTCCTCCAATCCTGATGCCACATTCCTCTTCATAGAGCCTTGCTTCCCAAATTATTTGTTCCACATACAGATTGAAACGGTATTGAGATAAGATACATTACTATACCAAAAAGAATTGGCTGACACAGAAGAATGTCATGAAATAACATAGGACCAAAAGCCAATGGTGATGGAGCAAGTTCAAGTTGCTCTGAAGAAACTGGAAAAAAATCAAGACCCCAGGAATTGACGGCATATCAATTGTCACATTTCAACAAATAGATGCTGTCCTGGATATGCTTACCAGATTGTGCCAAGAAATCTGGAAGACAATTACCTGATCAACTGACTGGAAGAGATTCCTACTTATTTCCATTCAAAAGAGGTCATCTGAACAGAATGTGGAAATTACCAAAAAAATATGACTACTATCACGTGCAAGCAAGATCCTGCTGAAGATTATCCAAACAACTTAGAAGAGGTCATGGCACTAGGGAAATTATAGCCAATGTTAGACGGATCTTAGCTGAAAGCAGACAGTAGCAAAGGAATGTATGTTTGTGTTTCAATAACTATTTAAAGGCATTTGGCCGGGTGGATCACAAGTTGTGGCTAACTAGACCAGGAGGCAGTTGTCAGAACAGAACAAGGAAACACTTCATGGTTCAAAATCAGAAAAGGTGTTCTTTTTTGCAGGTTTTCCAGTGTTTTTCAAGAGCAACAGAGTTTATTGACATTAAATGAGGGAAGGAATTAATTGTATAGGACTGCCCTAAATATGTCCTGTGGCTCCCTTTCCCCCACTCCCAGTAATAGTGTTCATTCAGTTAATGTAACAACCAAAACCACTCTGATATCTTTCTAAACATCTTCCTCGATGAAAGGCTGGTTCTTGGTTGAGAACTACTATAACATCAATTTTATAAGAAATCATCATTTTATACTGGTCTTATAGAGACTAATGAAACTCCTGAGACTATGGTCATTAGTCACCCTTTGAATCTAGAAGACAGCTTACCACTGTGGCTCAACTTTCAGCTGTGCAATAGGACTTCAAGGTGAACAATAACACCAGGGAGGCACACACCTCTTAGGATAATCAGTCATACAAGATCAAAGGGGCAACATTTACCCAGGGACAAAGCTCACAAGGCAGGTGGGGTAGGATAGGATGAGTGAAAATAAGACTCATAGGGAAGAAATGGGAAGAGTGCAGATATACTGTTAATATTATAATTAATGTCATAAAACAAAATATATAAATGTAAAACTCCTTTGTAAATTTTTACCTAAATCACAATAAATTAAATACAAAAAATTGAAAAAGTTTAAAAAGCAGTCTTAAATGTTGTTATGAAACTACCTCTGCCAGAATAATGCTGACCTTAAGATTCATAAAGAGTGCACTTATTTAGAAATAATAATTTATTGATTCCTCCCCTAGAATTTCATTCAATAGGCCTGAGGTGGAGTTCCAGGAATTTCTACTCTTAAGTTAAGCACTTCACTAGAGTCTTCAGCTCATTTAACATTTGAGAAAAACTAGGTGAGACATATATATACTCAGCCATACATGTATATATCAAAACTTCACCACACTGGGTCAATGGCTCACCAATTTATTTGTAAATGTGCCTTTTATTTCTATGTACCCAGGACTGGGCTTCAATTCATAGTGACCCTATGTAAAACAAATATAGATCTCTTCCAGTCAGTTGGCCAAGTGGTTGTCCTCCAGATTTCTTGGCACAGCTTGGTGAGCACATCTAGAGCAGCATCTGTTAGTTGAAATATATCAACTGGTATAGCATCTATTCCTGGTACCTTATTTTTCACTAGTCCTTTCAAATCAGCTTGAATTTCTTTCTTCATCACCATAGGCTCTTGCTCATATGTTGTTTCATGAAATTCTTCTGTGTCTGCCAATTCCTTTTGGTGCAGTGACTCTGTATATTCTTTCCATCTACTTACTGGATCGTTTCATATTCTACTCAGAGCATCCTTAAGCATAGAAACTTGAGGTTTGAATTTGTTAAGTTCCTTGAGCTCAAGAAATGCTAAGCGAGTTCGGCCCTTTTGATTTTCTGACTCCAGCTCCTTGCACATTTCATTGTAATGTTTTACCTTGCCTTCCATGCTGCCTTTTGAAATCTTCTGTTCAGCTCTTTAATATCGTGAATTCTTCCCTCTGCTTTGGTTTTGCGGTGCTCTAGTGCAATATTAAGTCTCTTATGGCATCCATCTTGGTCTTTTTTCCCTCCTCTGTCTTTGTAATGACCTTTTGCACTCTTCCTGGATGATACTCTTGATATCCTCCCAAAACTCATCTGGTACTTGCTCATTGGTGTTCAAGGCCTCAAACCTGTTCCTGAGATGGTTCTGAAATTCAGGTGGGATAGACTCAAGGTCATATTTTGGTTCCTGTGGATTTAATTTAATTTTCCTTAGCTTCAGTTTGAACTTGCATATTAGTAGTTTCCACAATCAGCACCTGGCCTAGTTTTCACAGCTGATAGTGAGCTTCTCCAGTGGTTCTTTCCACAAGATGTAATTAATCTGATTCCTATGCATCAGGTGAAATCCATGTGTATAGCCTGCATTATGTGTTTTTTAATGTTTCTTATAAAACATATTTGCAATGAATAAGTCATTGTGCAAAACTCAATCATTCTATCTCCAGCTTCATTTCTGTCATTGAGTCCATGTTTTCCAACTACTAATCCATCTTCTCTGTTCCCAACTTTTGTATTCCAGTCACCCATTATTATTAAGGCACCTTGATTGCATATTTGATTGATCTCTGACTGTACAGGTCGGTAGAAGTCTTCTCTTCTTTGGCTCTCGTTGTTGGTGCATATATCTGAATGATAGTGGTAGTCCCTAAACTTCCTTGTTTGCATATAGATATTATCCTATCACTCACGATATTGTATTTAAAGACAGATCTAGAAATGAATTTTTTAACCATGAAAGCAACCCCATTTTTCCTCACCTTTTCATCTCCAGAGTCATAGATCATATGATAATCTGAATCAAAATGTCCCATGCCAGTGCATCTCATCTCTGCAACACCTAGTATGTCAATATTTATGCATTTCGTTTCTTCCTTAACAATAGGTCAAGGACTGAAGACTGCAATATGGATTGAGGCTCAATATCAAGAAGACAAAGATTCTCACCACTGGACCAATTGGCAGCATCAGGATGGATGGTGAAAAGATTGAGATCGTTCACAGCTTTAATTTGCTTGGCTCCACAGTCAACACTCTTGGCACCAGCAGCCAGGAAATTAAAAGATATATTATGTCACTCTGGAGACTAAGGTGTGCCTGATACAGGCCATGGTCTTTGCAACCACTTGCTATGCATCAGAGGATAGAAAGAGCTGTGGTACTGGAGAAGAGTATTGAGGGTACCATGGACTACCAAGAAAACAAACAGATTCATCCTGGAGAGGATTAAACCAGGCTGCCCCTTGGAGGCAAGGATTCCGGGGCTTGTCTGACATACTTTGGAGATGTTGCAAGGAGGGACAGGTCCTTGGAGAGGGACGTCATGCTGGGAGGGTGGAGAGACAGCACAGGAGAAGAAGACCCTCTATGAAGTGGATTGATTCAGTGACTGGGGTAATGGGGATGGGAGTGTAGGAGACAGTGAGACTGGCACAGGATAGAGCAGGGTTTAAGGCTGTTGTTGTACATAGGGTCGCTATGAGTCGACGGCACATAACAACAACAACAACTATGTACAACAGAACAAAGCCTTTCCTGATCCTGCACCATCCTCACAATATAAGCTGTGCACAATATAAGCTCATTGTTGCAGTCACTGTGGCAATCCATTCTATTGAGGGTCTTTTACTAGGCTGCAAACCTTGTTTTGGACTATTTTATTACACAATGTGTTTTTCTGATTACAAAGGAATTTTAAGTGGGAATCCACAGTCATGAGAAGTGTGACAATTCTTCTAAAATGTCTATTTTTGCCCAAATCACTACTTGATACATGTCCACTATGCATGTAAAGGGAGCTCTGGTAACCTAGTAACGGCTGGTTTGAATCCACCAGAGGCTCTAAGGAAGAAAGATGGACAATCTCCTTTGTGATTTACAGCTCTGAAAAAAAAAAATAAAAAATACACAAACCTGCTGTAGGGTCAGCTGAGTCAGTTCCGACTTGATAGCACAAAACAGCACACCATATATGTAACAACAACAACAAAACACCACCAAAAAAACCCCCACCATCTCATTGTCATTGAGTAAGAACTGACTCTCCGGTGTCTCCAATGGAGGTAACCCTCCAATGGGTTTTTCAAAGGCTGTAAAATGCACGGAAGGACATTGTCTGCTTTCTTCTATGGCGCCGCTGGTGGATTTGAACAACCAGAGAGGCACCTTTTTTGAGTTAGCAGCAAAACTATCTATTGGGTCACCAGAGCAGTGCTCACTATTTATTAAAAAAGTATTATATTTCAAGTGAAATCACACACACCCTGCATGCACGCTCACACAAATTATAATCTATCTAGAATTAATGTCTGTGCCTCAAACTTTCTAAATATTTAAGCATCAAACAGGCCCTCAAAGAATGTGCCCTTTTGTACTTCCTTCTCCTCTCCCTGTGGTGACTCAGATGTTAAACTTTTGGCTGCTAACCAAAAGATTTGTGGTGGGAAACCAGTAGCTTTTACATGGTAGAAAGATGTGATGGTCAGTTTCAGTAAAGTTTCGTTTTGGAAATCCTGTGGGGTAGTTCTTTTCTGTCCTATAAGGTCATTATGACTGAACAGACTCTAGGATAAATGGATGTGTTTTAATCCTGTTCTTCCTCAAACCCTAGTCTACTGTCTTCCTGTGAGGTGACAACTAGTCCTACACGCCATATTCTAGGAGTGTAGCCACCAAAATGTAATTAGTGATCCTTTGTTTTTCACAATCCTGTCAGTGATTTCTCCACTCACTCTTATGAACAGCAAGCATTTAGGGCTCTAGGGCTACTAGGGGAAAACTCGGAACTGTTTTCCCTTTACCTCTCCAGCTGTTCAGCTATCTTGGTATCCTGGAGTTAAGTGTCACCTCATTCTCTTGGCTGCTAAGACTCTTCCCTATTCTCAGTCCAACCACTTGTAGCTTTAGCAAAAGAATAATCATCACGCTGATTGGGTGGGGCAACCATTTGTCTTCCTTTTTAGAGAATGAAAATGAAGGCGCCCTGATAAATGAGCTTCAGTTACCCAGTGATTCCTCTATCTCTAAGACAAATGTGCCAGGAAAGGCCAGAACTCAACAGGGCAGAGAGGTGATTCCCTCCGCGACGTGACGGAAGCATTGGGTAATAGAAAGACGTCAAGGGGGTGGCCTTAAGTCCCGCTGGCCGGGAGCTTCCGGCTCACGCGCAGTACGGAAGCATGTTTGGCGCTGAGTCCACGCGCCGGACGGAAGTGTGCTCAGCACAGCGGAAGCCATTGGGGAAGAGCTATGGCGGGTTTGACTGTGAGGGACCCTGCGGTGGATCGTTCACTTCGTTCTGTGTTCGGTGAGAGGAAAACGGTGGAGCTCAGCGTCCGGGAAGGGCAGAAAGAGGCAGGGAGCTACGAGGATTGCCCCCCTGGAACTCTCTCACCTTATGAACCTGTGATGGATGGGTCGGGGCATGGAGTTCTACTAGCTTATCTTGTGGGCGGCCAGCCTGGTGTATTTGTGGGCAAGGAGATACTTCCCTTCTTCTGAGGTTCCGCACCCTTTCTACGCTATTGCTGAGAGAGTTAGACTTGTTTCAGCTTCTGTGTATTTATTTGGCGAACTTTAGTTTTTGTCTGCAAGTCAGGGTGCATGGCAACAGTTCCTCCCTCTCCCTGCCCTATACTAGTCCTCATTTCCTGTTCTCGAATGCAGAGAGAGTAGATAGATACCAGTGTTTGCTTTCTGTCCTCTAATAAGGACTCCCTCTACTCCTTTCTGCTCTTTTACTGGTAACATTGTAGTTCACTGATAGTAGTAGAAGCCCCCTGGTGTGTATTATAAATGAGTGAATGTACGAGTAAGCCCTCAACGAAGGAATCCAAGAAGATTTATTTTATTCTGAGTACTTTCTGGCCCAAATAAGCCGTTTTAAACATACTCCACTACAGTCCTTGATTTTTATCTCGTGTGTGTAAATGTGGACAAGTAAGCCTAAGTATTTATTTGCACCAGCGTTAAGGAATATATAACACTTGTCATAACAATCTGAAAACTAACATCTAGGAGTGCCTATTACACTTAACTCCTTCATATTTAAAGTTCCTTGCTGGCATAGTAGATTAAGTATTGGACAGTTTATAAAAAGTTGAATGCCATTTGAATGTTCCAGCAGCTTTAGGAGAAAGATGTGGCATTCTCCTCCTATTAAGACTTGTTGTTCTGTACACACAATGTAGAACCAACTCATATCTGACTCTCCAGCTGATGTTCAAAGGCAATAAATCACATGGGAGGAGATTGCCCATCATTCTCCCTGCTAGCAACTGGTGGATTTGAATCACATAATTTGGATTGGTGATACAATTCCACTAAGCCACCAGAGCTTTTAAAGCCTTGGGAACCCAAAGAAAGATTACCATTAGTTGGCTTTTGATAGCAGTGGATACATTTTATTTCATCTTCTCCACGGTTTGTTTTGTTTTTGTCAGAAGACAAGATTAGAATCTCTTCTGATGGAGTTCCAAGAAACTAGGATTTAGAGAACACAATTTTGAGCCACTTATTACAGACTCAATAATAAAAGCAGATAATATGCTACTTATTTTTCTCACTTCAAGTGTAAGTAACAAACTTGGGATTTTAATACATCAACCCATTTTTTCTTCCTCAGTGGGGAACATACCTTATGAAGCTACTGAAGAACAGTTAAAGGACATCTTTTCTGAAGTTGGACCTGTTGTTAGTTTCAGGTGAAGTTCCCTTTTTTTTCTGATGGTGTTTTGTTCTTAAAAATTGTCACAGATTTGGCCATTAGGAATAGTAGGAATTACTATTTACAGTGTTACTTTTTAAATATGTATACTTTCTTAATAACAGCTTCATGGAGGTATAATTCATCTTCCATATAATTCACATACACTGTCATTTAAAAGATATGTGTATGAATGTATGTACATCCATACAGTGTTAGATTGAGGTTTTGTTTTTTCATTAAGAAAAAAATCTTTTTAAAAAAGATGAATGACACATAGGTGAAATTACAAGGTTTTAGCCTATAGTGGGCCAAATTATAGCATGAAAGTATTAATAAGAACCCTGGATGTGCAATATCCAATACTTGATTCTGTTCTCCAGGTTGGTGTATGACAGAGAGACAGGAAAACCAAAGGGCTATGGCTTCTGTGAATACCAAGACCAGGAGACAGCCCTTAGTGCCATGCGGAACCTTAACGGGCGTGAGTTCAGTGGTAGAGCCCTTCGAGTAGATAATGCAGCTAGTGAGAAGAACAAAGAAGAACTGAAGAGTAAGTGTAAACCCAAGTTACATGAAATATGGCTTAATAAAGATGCATTTGAAGATTTTACATTTGAGGTATGTTCTAGAATATGCTGAAATGGTTAGTCATAGTTTCTTTACTTGCTTGATTTGAGATACCTACAAATTAACATGGAAAATCTTTCAGTTGCCAAAGAATTGAATTCTAGTTAAAGATAAGCTAATTCAGGCTCCCAAGCCATCACTAAGTGTGAATCATGTTCGCATTCACCACTGGTGTGACTATGTTGCCATATTTGTAACTGGTAGGGATATTAAGGCTTTCTTACACTTTCCCCCCATGAAGTAATGATGTTATTGTTATTATATGCCATTGAGTCAGGTAGAACTCATAGCAACCCTATGATCTGAACCCTGCCCTATCCTGTGCCATACTCACCAGCTCTGGTATATTTGAGCCCACTGTTAAAATCACATTCCAGAACATTACACATTTTTACAGAAGCAATGTCGTTATGTGCTATGGAATTGACTATGTCTCAGCTTCCTGAACAACATGCCCAACATGACTCTGGAAACTGAACTTTGATAAACATCGATAGTTATAGAAAGGCTTCAGGCCTTTTGTTCATAGGATCGCTATGAGTTGTGCTTGACTTGAAGGCAGTCAACAACAACAGCATAGCAACCAGGATCTGAACCCGTCCCTAGCCTGTGACATCGTCATCATCTCTGATATCCTTGAGCCCATCATTACAATCACTGTGTCATTCCTTCTTGTTGAAAGTCTTCCTCTGTTTCTCTGACCTTCCACTTTTCCAAGCATGATGTCCTTTTCCAAGGACTGAGCCTCCTAGCAGCATGCCCAAAGTATATGAGGCAAAGCTTCATCATTCTCTACTCCAAGAAACACCCTGGTTGCAACTTTCTCTAAGACAGATTTGTTTGTTTTTTGGCAGTCCATGGGATATTTTCTACACTTGTCCAACATCACAACTCAAAGGCCTCACTGCTTCTGTTATCATTAGTCATTGTCCAACTTTCAGATGCATAGCAAGTAATTGAAAAGACTGGCATGGTTCAAATGGCACCAAGAATTCCCTTTGAAATTAGCTTCCCCCCACCCCTGTTTCAACCTTTTCTTCTGCAGTGTTTTGTCAGAAATTCATATGCCTTAGGTTAACATTGTCCATTTGTGTGATCATAGTTCCTTCTTTCCTCTGATAGCAAAAAATACTGTCACTAGCCTCCACACAAGCAAGAGACTTGCAAATTACGTATTTCTCAGTGCCAAGAACTTTTAAAGGCCTTTATAGTATCCCTGGGAGGTAGATGCTTGAAGTGATTTAGCTCTTTATCTCCTTAGCTTTCTTGTGCTTTCTTCCAACCAGGCCTTGGCACTGGTGCCCCAGTCATTGAGTCACCTTATGGAGAGACAATCAGTCCTGAGGATGCCCCTGAGTCCATTAGCAAAGCAGTTGCCAGTCTTCCACCAGAACAGATGTTTGAACTGATGAAACAAATGAAGGTATGAGGAGTCATTAGGTTACGGACAAATCAGATCACATCAGATTTTAAGGAGTAATTGGTAAGACAGTGGAAATAGTTCCCTGAGCTCAAATATGTGTGTCTGTATACCACCATTTCCTGCATTTTTAGTATTCCATATACACATAGTATGTTTTACATTTTATATAGCAAGCTTCCCATTGTTTTATACAAATAGTCTTGACTGAGTTTTGTAGTCTGTAGAAATCAGATATGGGGTGGGGTTGTATGTATGTTTTCCCCAAAGTGACAATATGGTATTTGAAATGCCTCTTCATTCTGTTACCTGCCATGACCAAGATTTTGTGTGCTAAGTAAAAACTAATGATAGTTTGCATCTTTTGAATATTACATTTCTCAAATGGAAATGACATTCAATTACTCTTGACCTCTAATAGTATTGAGCCTGATGATGAAATCCGCATATCTTCTCAGCTCTGTGTCCAAAATAGTCCCCAGGAAGCACGAAACATGTTGCTTCAGAACCCTCAGCTGGCCTATGCCTTACTTCAAGCACAAGTGGTGATGAGAATTGTAGATCCGGAAATTGCACTGGTGAGTACTCTACTGCTTTTCTGGAAATAGAGTATACCTTGGATGAGGTGGAACCTGCATAATTATTTGTTAAATGGACGGCTTATAGTTTTGTCTTTTTACTTTTTAGAAAATTCTACATCGCCAGACAAATATCCCAACACTGATTACAGGCAACCCTCAACCAGTCCATGGCTCTGTGCCTGGTCTAGGATCCAGTGTGTCAGTGAACCAGCAAAATCCTCAGGCTCCTCAGGCACAGTCTTTGGTAGGGTATTATCTTTCACTGTTTCTTTTACCTCTTTTAGAATGTCATTTCTTTTTAGGAGGGTATACTCTGAAAATTGCACTGGAGCGCAGAGAAGCCAAAGCACAGGGAAGAATTCAAGATACTAAAGAGTTGAATAGAAGATTTCAAAAGGCAGCACGGGATGACAAAACAAAATATTACAATGAAATGTGCAAGGAGTTGGAGTCAGAAAATCAAAAGGGCCGAACTCGCTCAGCATATCTTAAGCTCAAGGAAATGAAGAACAAATTCAAACCTCGAGTTGCTATAATCAAGGATGCTTTTGGCAGAATGTTAAATGATCCAGGAAGTATTAAAAGAAGATGGAAGGAGTATACTGAGTCACTGTATCGAAAGGAATTGGAAGACACAGAAGAATTTCATGAAACAACATATGAGCAAGAGCCTATGGTGATGAAAGAAGAAGTTCAGGCTGCTTTGAAGGAAATGGCAAAAAATAAGGCTCCAGGAATAGATGGTATACCAATTGACATATTTCAGTTAACAGATGCTGCCCTGGATGTGCTCACCAAGTTGTGCCAAGAAATCTGGAGAACGACCACTTGGCCAACTGACTGGAAGAGATCTATATTTGTTCCTATCCCAAAGAAAGGTGACCCAACAGAATGTGGAAACTACAGAACAATCTCACTGATTTCACATGCAAGCAAGATTTTACTGAAGATTATCCAAAAACGACTGGTACAGCACAGCAACAGAGAACTACCAGAAGTCCAGGCTGGGTTTAGAAGGGGGGGTCGGGGTACTAGAGATATTGTAGCTGATGTTAGATGGATCTTGGCTGAAAGCAGGGAATACCAGAGGAATGTCTATCTGTGTTTCATTGACTATGCAAAGGCATTTGACTGTGTAGATCATAACAAACTATGGCTGACTCTAAGAAGAATGGGAATCCCAGAACACTTGATCGTTCTAATGCAAAACTTATACTTGGACCAGGAGGCAGTCGTCAGAACAGAGCAAGGGAACACTGCATGGTTCAAAATTGGGAAGGGCATATGCCAGGGATGTATCCTATCTCCATACCTTTTCAACCTGTATGCAGAACAGATTATCCGGGAGGCTGGGCTCTATGAGGAGAAATGTGGGGTCAAGATTGGTGGACGATTTATCAACAGTCTGCGTTATGCGGATGACACAACCTTGCTTGCTGAAACTGAGGAGGACCTGAAGCGCCTGCTGCAGAGTGTCAAGAACTGCAGCCTACAATATGAATTGAGGCTCAATGTCAAGAAGACAAAGATTCTCACCACTGGACCAATTGGCAGCATCAGGATGGATGGTGAAGAGATTGAGATTGTACACAGCTTTAGTTTGCTTGGCTCCATAGTCAACAGTCTTGGCACCAGCAGCCAGGAAATTAAAAGGCGCATTGCCATGGGAAAGTCTGCTGTTAGGGACCTCTCCAAAGTACTGAAGAGCAATGGTGTCTCTCTGGAGACTACGGTGCGTCTGATACAGGCTTTGGTCTTCCCAATCACTTGTTATGCATCAGAGAGTTGGACAATGACCAAGGAGGATAGAAGGAGAATTGATGCCTTTGAGATGTGGTGCTGGAGAAGAGTATTGAGAATACCATGGACTGCTAGGAAAACAAACAGATTTGTCCTGGAAAGGGTTAAACCGGGTGGCTCCTTGGAGGCAAGGATTCTGAGGCTCCGTCTAACATACTTTGGACATGTTGTGAGGATTGTCCGGTCCTTGGAGAGGGACATCATGCTTGGGAGGGTGGAGGGACGGCGCAGGAGAGGAAGGCCCTCTATGAGGTGGATTGATTCAGTGACTGGGATAATTGGGATGGGAGTGTCAGAGACGGTGCGATTGGCACAGGACAAAGCGGAGTTTAGGGCTGTTGTACATAGGGTCGCTATGAGTCGCAGGTGACTCGACGGCACCTAACAACAACAACATACTGGAAAAAGAATGGCCAGGAATCTTCTACTAGAGATGATAATTTTTGTTTTTAAGCATAAAAACAATTTCCATGTTGCAGAACCTCTGGCAACAGCGTGAACTCAATTCCAAGTATGTAAAGCAAAGAGAGATCTTTCTCATGCATTCTTTTTCAAACTCTCTCTATATATGTCCACATTATGATTGGTACCTCATTATTCCTTATACATTATCTCATTTAATCTTCACAGAAATTGAATGAGGTCTGCATCTTGTCTGTTTTACAATTTTCTGTTCAGTATGTCTGAAAGTATACTCTGTGTGTGTGTGTGTGTTTTCTAGCATTTAGTCCTTACTGAGTTCTTTCTCTCTTAAGAGGCTGCTTAGTTCTTTAGTGAGATACACAGATAAAAATATAACATTCCCTTTCTTCCAAGGAACTTTAATATATCATTAAAAAAATGCACATTCCTCAAAAATCAGTTCTATCTACGGAAGAATTAAGGAAAGATAGGTCAAATACATTGTTTCATCTTAAAAATGGTAACAGCCAGAAATTGCTTTAGAAATATTCCTATTCTTCTGTTTCTCCTTTAGGATCCTTTTTTCTTAAACACTTGTTGCTTGGTTCCAATTGTGAAATCAGCAACAGAAAGTACATTCTGCCTTGTCACACAGATAAGACCTAGCAATTTCTAATATGCTGTATCTTAACTGTGCTATATATAACCTGATATCAGTTGTTTTGTAACTTGTTTCTGTGGAACTAAAAATGTGTTATATATGTTTAGTGTAGATAGTACATACTACTGCTACAGAGTACATACTATAAAAAAGCAAAGTTAATAGACATTTGGGTGTATTGATTTGAAGATTTTATTTTCTCTTGGTCAGGGTGGAATGCACGTCAATGGCGCACCTCCTCTGATGCAAACTTCTATGCAAGGTGGAGTTCCAGCACCAGGGCAAATACCAGCTGCTGTAACAGGACCTGGCCCTGGTTCTTTACCTCCTGGAGGTAATTTTATCATTAAGAGTGCTTTGCTAAAATTTTGTTATTGCTAATATCACAATGTAGCCAAATTATTAGATGGGAAAGGCTTTAAATATACAATTCATATACCTTAGAAATTATATATCCTACATGAAAGAAACGGTTGATTTCTTATATATAAATCATATTTATTTATTTACTTAATAAAGTGGGGAAAGGGAAAGTAAAGTGGAAAATTGCAGTAAAACTTTGAGATAATAAGAGGAAGAATAGAATTACTGGAAACTTACTCATACCAGAAAAAAATAAGGGAAAGGCAGCAATGATGTAAGGTAAGTAAAGGTACTTTAAAATGGAAGGAATAAAATGAAGTACAGTTGTAATTCCACTAAATAAAAATGGACTTATTCTCACATTAAAAGCCAAATGTTATTAGGTTAAAAAACACATGACTAAAACAGGCATAAAATAGATAATCACATTTTTCGTTGTATTTAGTAATCATAGAAGTGTGCTTCAGTAAGTATAAACTAATTCTAATAAGAGTAGAAAAACTTCTACATATTTCTTGAAGTAGAATTTTACACTTTTAACTATCATTCAAAGGTCATATCTAAGCTCATGAAGAGTTTATGAGCAAGATAACAATTCCACATAATAAATATCTGTATTAACACTGAAAACATGATAAATTTAACGTTTGTAATACCTCAAGACTTCTATCTTTTAGTTAATTAGGATCAGATTGATTATACTACTTGTTGTTGTTGTTGTTGTTGTTATGTGCCGTCGAGTCGCTTGCGACTCATAGCGACCCTATGTACAACAGCCCTAAACTCTGCTCTGTCCTGTGCCAATCGCACCGTCTCTGACACTCCCATCCCAATTATCCCAGTCACTGAATCAATCCACCTCATAGAGGGCCTTCCTCTCCTGCGCTGTCCCTCCACCCTCCCAAGCATGATGTCCCTCTCCAAGGACCGGTCTCTCCTCACAACATGTCCAAAGTATGTTAGACAGAGCCTCAGAATCCTTGCCTCCAAGGAGCCACCCGGTTTAACCCTTTCCAGGACAAATCTGTTTTCCTAGCAGTCCATGGTATTCTCAATACTCTTCTCCAGCACCACATCTCAAAGGCATCAATTCTCCTTCTATCCTCCTTGGTCATTGTCCAACTCTCTGATGCATAACAGGTGATTGCAAAGACCATGACCTGTATCAGACGCACCTTAGTCTCCAAAGAGATACCATTGCTCTTCAGCACTTTGGAGAGGCCCCTAACAGCAGACTTTCCCATGGCAATGCGCCTTTTAATTTCCTGGCTGCTGGTGCCAAGACTGTTGACTATGGAGCCAAGCAAACTAAAGCTGTGTACAATCTCAATCTCTTCACCATCCATCCTGATGCTGCCAATTGGTCCAGTGGTGAGAATCTTTGTCTTCTTGACATTGAGCCTCAATCCATCTTAGGAAAGGTAATTTGAATCGACATTTTTTTTTCCCGAAAAACTAGTCTTCATAGAGTTGACAACAAATGAAAGATGAATTTTTATAAGAAATTTCGGCAAGCTCAGGATTTTAATTTATACTGTGTAGTTATAATGAAACTTAAATTTTCTTTTGGCAAAAGAAATGGATTCCAGTTTTACACATTTTTTTTGTTAAGTCTTTATTTTACTCCATCTCTGTGTATGTAACACCATTTTCCACACTTTGTATGAATTTAATCTGCATCATTCATGAAAAAATATCCTAATTTTAAAGAGGTGATACAGTAGATTTTTCATTTTGTTTTTATTTTAAAAAATGGGCTTCTAAACCTTTGCTTTCTCTTTTCCCACATGGCTGGGAGAGATGATGTTAATGAAGAGAATTAGGTGGATATATTTACAGTCTCAGACTACATGTCTTTCTCCACTGACGGGCTCATAGGTACCAACTATTGACCCTCTGAGATGACTGAGTGCTTTATCCAGTGTGCCATCATGACTTCTATTAACCTCTTACAATGTGTTCCAAGTTGTTGTTGTTGTTGTTTTACACATTTTTAAGAAACACCTACCTAACCCTTAAAATAAGATATTCTGGTGGCATAGTACTTTGCATGTTGGACTCTTCAACAAAAGGTTGGCAGTTTGAATCCACCAGTTACTCCACAGGAGGAAAATAGGTGGTTTCCCCAATAAAGATGTACAGTTGTTGAAACCCCATATAGTAAATCACTGTGAGTCAGAATCAACCTCACAGCATTGAGTTATCTTTAAATAGCTCGATTTAAAGTGTGACCCTACTGCACATAACAAACATGCAGTCAATGTCATATATGACCCAAACTGGTCTACCATGTTCAGTGAAGCAAGTGATCTAATAATGCACTTGAATATCTTGTCTCCTCCCAAGGTGGCTCTGATGTATTGTGACCCTGTATACAACAGAACAATACTCTTCTTGATCCTGCACCATCCTCATAATCACTGTTGTACTTAAGCCCATTGTTGATATCACTGTGTAAGTGCATCTCATTGGAGGTCAAATTGCTATAAAGTTTCTAAATCCTACTTTCAGTTTCTTAATTTTCTCACGGACTGTTAATGTGCAGTTTATGGATCTGCATCTTCGATTAGCCAAACTAGCATTGTGCTGTTGTTTCTACTTGTAGTAGTCTTGCCCAGTTTAACTATGAACAATATAATTTTACTCAATTATGCACCATTCTCACAGTCTCTGCTTGTCTGTGCTCATTGTTGCAGTCACTGTCAGTCGATCTTCTTAAGGACCTTTCCTCTCTTTTGCAAACCCTCTATTTTTTCTATTATTCTTCCCCAGAGACTGACATGAAGTCTTATCCTTGCCTCTAAGGAGCATTCTGGCAACACTTGTAAGGCAGAACTGTTTGTTCTTTTGGTAGTTTATGGTATATTTAATTCTCACTAACACCACAATTCAAAGGCATCAATTCTTTGTTATTCCTTATTTATTGTCCAGCTTTCACATACGTAATGAAGCAATTGAAAATACCATGACTCGGATTAAGTGCATATTAGTGCCATCTTTGCATTTTAACTGGGGGTTCTTGACAGCAGATTTTCCCAGTGCAAGAACACATCTTTTGGTTTCTTGACTGCTGCTTCCGTGGATTTGGATTATAGACCCAAAAAAAATGAGAACCTCATAAACGTCAATTTTTTTCTCCATTTATCATGATGTTGCATATTAGTCCAGTTGTAAGGGCTTTTATTAGTGTTGAGGTGTAATCCATACTGAATTGATCTTTACCAATAAGTGCTTCAGATTCTCTTTACTGTTCTCTAATAAGATTGTGCAATCTGCATAACATAGATTGTTGATGAGTCGACTTCTAATCTTGATGTCATATTTGTTTTATAGTTTGCTCAGTGTATATACTAAATAGGTATAGTGAAACGATATAACGCTGATGCACACCTTTCCTGATTTTAAACCATGCAAAATCCCCTTGTTCAGTTCCAACAGCTGCTTCTTGGTTCAAGCTCAGGTTCGCATGAACACAATTAATGTTCTCGAATTCCCATTCTTTGTTGTTATTGTGTACCATAGAATCAGAACTGACCCATAGCTAATCCTCCAGCAGGTTTTCAGAGGCAGTTAATCACACCACATAGGAGCCCATGCTTCTCCCATGGAGCAGCTGGTGGCCTTGAACCAGGTACCTTTGAGATTGTAGTGCAGCTTCTTGCCACTAAGCCACCAGAGCTCCCTCCCATTCTTAATATTAGCCTTTAATTTATTATGAACCACTCAGTCAAATGCCTTTGCACAGTCAATAAAATACAAGTAACCATCTTTCTGGTGTACTCTGCTTTCAACCAAGATCCCATCTGATACCAACAATTATATACCTGGTCCCCGTGGCCTCTTGTGAATCCAGGTTGAATTTCTGGCAGTTTTCTAAGTAGTGATCCAGCTATTTTTTTAATAATCTTCAGGAAGATTTTACCTATATGTGATAATAATGGAAATGTTCAATAATTTTTGCATCCAGTTGGATGATCTTTATTTGAAATAGGCACTATTATGTCTCTCTTGCAGTTAGTTAGAAGTTTTCATCTTATTAAAGACAAGTGAGAATGGAAGTATAGGAAGGATTACATCTGTTTGCCAAAACACCTCATCAACCAGTTTTTTCTTATACAGTAACTATATTCCTTCCATCTTTTGATTATTTGTTCATCATTCAATATTTTGACCATAGAATCCTTCCTTCAGTGTTGTAACTCAAGGCTTGAATTTTTCCTTCAATTCTTTCAGCTTGAGAAAACTTGAGCATGTTCTTCCCTTTTGGTTTTCTAACTCTCGGTCTTGTACATTTCTTTATAATATTTTCATTTGTCTTCTCTAGCAGCCCTTTGAATTTTCTGTTTAGCTCTCGTGTTAATTTGTGGTTGGCTTTTTTTTTTTTGCTTCAGCTTCTCTGTTCAAGCAGTTTCAGAGTTTATTCTGACATCCATTTTAATTTTTTTCTTTCTTTCCTGTCTTTTAAATGATGTTTTGCTTTCTTCCTTAATGTTGTCCTTGATTTTATCCAACAGTCTGGACTTGAGTAGTTGGTGTTTAATGCATCAGATCTATTCTTGACACAGTTGGGTTTTTACATATTTTATATTGATTTGCATACAGAATTCACATACATTGTGTTTCACACAGTCCTTCATTCACATTGTGTTTCATATGATCACTTGTAACATTGTGTTTTATAAAACTGATCACCTTTGAACTATGCATTGGATCTTTCCTAATACTTTTATCTCCTTGTCCCACCCTGCCCTACAGCCCACAGACTCTCCTTAGTGATTTCCACCCTTACCCACATTCCACTCCCCTGTCCCCCTCCCCTTCCCTTTTTAGACTTATCCACATTTTACATGTTATCCTTCTATTTTTATAATAATGGTACAGTTATCCTTATGAGACTGAGTTAATGTCACTCAGCATAATTCTCTCTAGACTTTCCCATGCTATATATTATTTTACAAAAGTGTTGTTTCTTAGTGCTGCATAGTATTCCATTGGGCAGCACAGTTTATATCATAGGATCAGACATCTGAGTTTGGTCCCATTTTGTCTCTCAGGGTTTTTATGATTTGGGGCTTTGCCTTGGGTCTCTGAACCCCCTTGAGTTGATTTTTGTGTATGGTGTGAGATGTGGATTCTGCTTTAGTTTTTCTGTACATCCAGTTTTTCCAGCACCATTTGTTGAAGAAGTGGTCCTTTCCCCATTTGATAGATTTTGTTTCCTTGTTGAATACCACTTGACCTTAGGTGGTGGTTGCTGTTGTGTACTGTTAGTTTGTATTGACCCATAGCTGGCCCATGAGTTTTCTGAGGCAGTTGGTGGGGGGGGGTAATGACGACACTTCCCATATGTCCCCCCATGGAGCAGCTTATAGATTCAAACTGCGTGCCTTTGGGATTGTAGATCAGCTTCTTAGCACAAGAACACCAGAACTCAATGATGAGTTAATTTCTGGGTTCTCTATTCTGCTCCATTGGTCTATGTATCTGTCATTGTACCAGTATGATACTGTTTTGGTTATTATGATGGTGTAATAGGTTTTGATATCAGGGACTGCTTTGTCTCCCACTTCATTTTTGTTTTTCAGAGTGCTTTCCTATTTGAGTTCTCTTTCCTTTCCAAATAAACCTGCTCTCTGTATTGGGATTACATTAATCATGTAGATTGTTTTTGGTAGGACAATCATACTTGCTATGTTAGGTCTTCTTATCCATGAACAGTGAAATGCTTAGTTAGGTCTCTTATTTTTTTCCTTGCAGTAGTGATTTGTAATTTTCCTTATAATTGTCTTTTGTGTCTTTAATTAGGTTTATTCCAAAATATCTTAATTTGTGGTTGGCTAATGGGGTTGCTTTCATAATTAAAAAGTCATTTCTAGATCCATCTTGAAATACAGTGTTGTGATAGGATAATACTCATACAGATACAAAGAAGTCCAGTGAAAACCACTATTCTTCAAATATATGCACCAACAACCAGAATAAAAGAAGAGGAAATGGATGATTTATACAAAATTTTGCAGTCAGAAATTGATCAAACATGTAACCAAGATGCATTAATAAAAATAGGTGACTAAAAAAAAATAGGTGACTCGAGTGCAAAATTTGGGTACAGGGAAGAAGGATCAGTAGTTGGAAAATATGGACTTGGTGACAGAACTGAGGTTGAAGATAGAATGATAGAATTGTGTACAATAAATTATTTATTCTATGTGAGTACCTTTTAAAAGAAACATAAAACATAGACTATATACATGGATTTCACCTGATGGTATGCCTGGGAACCAGATTGATTACATCTGTAGAATCACTTGAGAAAGTTGATACTTTCTTTAAAAAGTAGGCCACGTGCTAATAGTGCAACAGACCAGCAGCTCATATACAAGTTCAAACTAAATCTAAAGAGGGTTAAATCAAATCCACAGGAACCAAAATTTGATCTTGAGTCTATCCCACCTGAATTTCAAAACCATCTCAGGAAAGCTTTGAGCCCTTGAACAGTAATGAGCAAAGACCAGATGAGCAGTGGGAGGATCCAAGAATATCGTCCAGGAAGAATGCAAAAGATACTACAGAAAGGAAGAAGAAAAGACTAAGATGGAGGTCAGACGAGAATATGAAAGTGCAGTAAATGCTGAGAAGCCAAAGCAAAGGAATGAAATCAGGAAGTTAAGGAGCTGAACAGAAGATTTCAAAGAGCAGCACCCGAAGAAAACACAAAGTATTATAATGAAATGTGCAAAGAGTTGGAAAATAAAAAAGGATGAACTTATTTGACATTTCTTAAGATGAAGGAACTGACGAACATATTCAAGCCTTGAGTTGCAATACTTAAGGATGCTTTGGGCAGCATATTAAATGATCCAGGACGTATTAAAAGAAGATGGAAGGAGTGTACAGAGTTACTGTACCAAAGAGAATTGACTGACAGAAGAATTTCATGAAACAAGATATGATCAAGAGCCTATGGAAGGTGGAAATTCAAACTGCTCTGAAGGAATTGACAAAAATCAAGGCCCTAGGAACTGATGACATAATTCAACAAACATATGCTGCCCTGGACATGCTCACCAAGTTGTGCCAAGAAATCTGGAGGACAACCACCTGGCCAGCTGACTAAAAGTGATCCATATTTGTTCCCAATTAAAAAAAAGATGACCCAGCAGAGTTTGGAAATTATTGAACAATATCATTAATATCATATGCAAGCAAGATCCTGCTGAAAATTGTCCAAAAACAACTGGAACAGTACATCAACAGAGAACTAGCTGCTAGATGTGCTGGCTGGGTTTGGAAGACTCCATGGCACTAGGGATGTTATAGCCAATGTTAGATAGATCTAGGCTAAAAGCATATAGTGTCAGAGTAATGTCTATCTGTGTTTCATTGACTGTGTAGAGGCATTTGACTGTGTGGATCACACCAAATTATGGCTAATTCTGAGAAGAAGGGGAATCCCAGAACACTTGATTGTGCTTGTGTGAAAGCCATTCTTGGACCAGGAGGCAGTCGTCAGAACAGAGCAAGGAAATGCTGCATGGTTCAACATTAGGAAAGTTGTACACCAGGGATGCATCCTATCTCCATACCCTTTCATCCTATATATGTGGAACAGATCATCTGGGAGGTTGGGCTCTATGAGGATGTGACATATTGGAAGATTCCTCAACAACCTGCATTATGCAGATGACACAGCCTTGCTTGCTGAAACGGAGGAGGACCTGCATTTGCTGCAGAAAGTCAAGGACTGCAACCTTAAATATGTTTTGAAGCTCAATATCAAGAAAACAAAGATTCTCACCATTAGGATGATTGACAACATCATGATAGACGGTAAAGAGATTGGGATTGTTAACAGCTTCAGGTTTGCTTGGCTCCACAAAAGACAAATTGCATTGGGAAAATCTGTTCTCAGGGACCTGCGTAGAGTATTGAAGAGCAACAGTGTCAGTCTGGAGACTAAGGTGTGCCTGATGCATCAGAAAGCTGGACAATGACTAAGGATGATAGAAGGAGGATGGATGTTTTTGAGCTATGGTGCTGGAGAAGAATATTGACTATATCATAGACTGCAATGAGAACAAACAGATTCTGGGAAGGGTGAAACCAAGTTTCTCCCTGGAGGCAAGGATTTTGAAGCGCCATCTGACATACATTGGACATGTTGCAAGGAGGGACCATTCCTTGAGAGACACTTCATGCTTGGAAGGGTGGAGGGACAGCACAAGAGAGAACGACCCTGATGAGATGAATTGATTCATTGACTTAGGCAATGTGGGTTGATGTGTCAAGAGACACTGAGGTTGGCTCAGGATAGAGTACGGTTCCAGCCTGTTGTACATAGGGTCACAAATGACTCAATAGCACATAACAACAAGCTGCTCTGAAGGAATTGAAAAAACAACAACACAAGGCCCCAGGAATTGATGGAATACCTGTTGACATATTTCAACAAACAGATGCAGTCCTGGGCATGCTCGCCAGATTATGCCAAGAAATTTGGAGGACAACTATCTGGCCAACTGACTGGAAAATATCCATATTTATTCCCATTCAAAAATAAGGTGATCCAACAGAGTGTGGAAATTATCAAATGATATCACTAATATCACTTGCAAGCAAAATCCTGCTGAAGATTATTCAAAAGCAACTGAACTACCAGAAATACAAACTGAGTTTAGAAGAAGCTGTGGCACTAGGGTCTTAATTGCCAATGTCAGATGGATCTTGGCTAAAAGAGAGTACCAGAGGAGTGTCTGTGTTTCATTGGCTATGCAAAGACATTTGACTGTGTGGATCACAATAAATGGTGACTAACCTTGAGAAGAATGGGAATCCCAGAACACCTGATTGTACTCCTGTGAAACATATACTTGGTAAAGAAGGTAGTCATCAGAACAAAGCAAGGAAACACTGCATGGTTCAAAATTAGAAAAGGAGTGCATCAGAGATTCATCCTTACCTCATGCCTCATCAATCTGTATGCAGAACAGATCATTTAGGAGGCTGGACTTTATGAGCTAGAATGAAGACTCATCAAGAGCCTGTGTTATGCAGGTGATGTATTTGCTAAAACCAAGGAGGGCCTGAAGCATTTCTGCAGAGGCTCAAGGACTGTAATCTGCAGTATGGATCATCATCAACATCAATAAAATGAAGATTCCCAGTCTGGGCCAATTAGCAGCATCATGGTAGATGTAGATGAGATTGTGAGAGTGTTAACAGTTTCCGCTTACTCAGTTCCACAGTCAACACCAGGTGTCCTGGAAATCAAAAGGCGAATTGCATGAGGAAAATCTGCTGTCAGGGACCTCTCTAGAGTGCTGGAGAGCAAGGATATTAGTCTAGAGACTAAGATGTGCCTGATACAGGTGGTGGTCTTCACAATTACATGCAATGCATCAGAAAGCTGGACAATGACCAATGATGACAAAATAACTTATACCTTTGAGTTGTGGTGCTGGAGAAGAGTATTGAACTTACCAAGGACTGCCAAGAGAACTAACAGGTCTGCCCTAGAGAGAGTGAAATCAAGCTGCTCCTTGGAGGCAAGGATTTTGAAGCTCCTTCTTGCATACTTTGAGCATGTAGCCAGGAGGGGCCCATTTTTGGAGAAGGATATCATGCTTCAAAGGGTGGAGGGACAGTGCAGAAGAGGAAGACCCTGGATGAGATGAATTGGCGCAATAATTGGGGTAATGAAGGTAGGTGTTTCAGAGACAGTGAGATTGGCTCAGGAAAGAGCATTATTCAGAGGTTTAGTGCATAGTTGTAGTCAACTTTACAGGACATAATAACAAAAATTATAAATGATACTGCTTTCTTAGTTTCCTATTCTGGATTTCCTATGTTACTGTAGAGGAATCCCACTGACTTTTGTATATTGATCTTCTATCCTGCCACTTTGCTAAATAGTTCTACTAGTTCTAAAAGGTTTTTTGTTGAGTCTTAGGGATTTTCTGTGTACACTATCCTATCGTCTGCATATGGTGACAGTTTCACCACCTCTTTGCCAGTCTGCATGCCTCTTATTTCCTTTCCTTGTCATATTTACCTAGAAAATACTTACAACGTTAAATAGCAGTAGTGATAGCTGACATCCTAGTTTGCAAGGGAATGCTTTCAGTCTTCATTGAGAATGATGTTGGCTCTAAGTTTTGCATGTGTGCTTTTCACTGTGTTGAGGAAATGCCTTTCTATTCCTATTTTGTTGAGTGTTTTAATCAGGAAAGGGTGCTAGATTTTGTCAAAGGCCTTTTTTGCATCAGTTGATAGGATTTTATGGTTCTTGTCCTTTGTTTTGTTAATGTGATGAATTACACTGATTCCTTTTCTTATGTTGAACCATTCTTGCATACCTGTTATGAATCATACTTGGTCATGATGAATTTTTTAAATATAGATCGTTGGCTTCTTTTGGCCAGGATCTTGCTTGCTAAAGATTTTTGCATCTGTATTTATGAGAGATATTGGTCTGCAGTTTTCTTTTTTGATAGTATCTTTGCCTGATTTTGTTATTAGGCTTATGCTTGCTTCATAGAATGACTCTAGGAGTGTTCTTTCTTTTTCTATTTTAAAAAATAATTTAAATAGGATTGGTAATAGTTCATCTCTGAATGTTTAGTTGAATTCAGCTCCGAAGCTATCTGGGACAGCACTTTTTTAGGGGAAGAGTCTTCTTGTGACCTGCTCAAATTCTTCTTTTTTGATGAGTCTATTTAAGTGTTCTCTATCTGTCCATGTCATTCAATGTAGTGTCTGAGTTTGTCCATTTACTCTAGGTTTTCAAATTTAATGGAGTATAGCTTTTCATAATATTCCATTATTATAATTTTCATTTCAATAAGTTCTGTTTTGCTATCACCTCTTTCAGTTCGCCAGTGAACTATTTAATGCAGCCTTATGAAGAATCAGCTCCTGTTCTTATTGACGCTTTCAATTGTTACTGTTTTTTATATCATTGATTTAAACTCTTATAATTTTCTTTTTTCTAGTCTGTGGGATTAGATTGTTTGTCTTTTTCTATTTGATGGAGGTGTTGAGTTAGGTTACTAATTTTGCTTCTTTCTTCCTTTTTTATATTGTGTGCCTATTGCTATGAACTGCCTCCTGAGGACTTTCTAAGCTATATCCCAGAGGTTTTAATAAACTGTATTTTCATTTTTCTTGAGGAACTTTTTTATTTCATTTTTTATTTCCTTGATAAACCAATAGTTTTCATTTATTGAGGACTGCTTTGTAGATATTTGTGTGTACACATGTATACATATACATAATCTCCTAATATATGATCAATTCCGGAGAATTTACCATGTGCACTTGAGAAGAAAGTAAACTGACTTTTAGTTGAGTGCACTATTCTAAATATATCCACAAAGTTGAGTTGGCTAATTTTATAGTTTAGGTCTTTTGCATCTTTAAGTTTCTTTCGAGTTGGCTTGTCCTTTGTGTGTTCTGTTAAAACCTCCTACTAATATTATAGGTGTTGTCTGTTTCTTTCTTCGTGTATGTTAACTGCTGTATTATATATTTTGCAGGTCTATCATTTGATGTGTAGATGTTGACCAAGGTTATGTGTTGGTTTCTTTTCTTTAATCGTTATATAGTGCACTTCCTTATCTTTTATGGTGGTTTTCATCTTGAAGTCTATTTTCTCAGAGATTAATATTGCTGCTCCTTTTTTTTTAGTATTATTTGCTTGTTATTTCCAGTCTTTGATTTTTAGTCCATCTTTTCCTTCATTTCTTAGATTTATCTCTTGTAGGCACCATATTGATGGGCTTTGTTTGTTATACATTCTGCTACTGTTTTTCTCTTAATTGGTGCATATAGTCTATTCACATTAAATGTGATTACTGACATGGCAGGGTATTTTTGTAGCCATTTTTAATTTCTTTTTCCATTAATTCTGGTTAGATTGTTAACGGTTACAGCTTGCTTCCCTCACAATTAAAAGACTACTTGCATTAGGTAAATCTGCTGTCAGAGACCTTTCCAGAGTACTGAGAAGCAATGATGTCAGTCTAGAGACTAAGGTATATAGGGTCACTATGAGTCACAGGTGACTTGATGGCACATAGCAACAGCATGGTCCATCCACTTTGCTTCAGTGTCTGTGTGTGAAGGAATTCCCTTAGAATTTCTCATAGAATTAATCTTGCTTTCACAAATTCCTCAAGTTCCTACTTTCTGCAAATGATCTAATATCTCCTTCATATTTATTGGACAGTTTTGCTAGGTATAGGATCCTTGGCTGGCATTTGTTTTCTTTCAACCTTCTATATATGCTATCCCATTGTTTTGCTCACATGGTTTCTGAGAAATTAAAACTTAATCTAATTGTTTCTCCTTTGTAGGTGACTCTTTGTTTTCTCATGCTGCTTTTAGTATTCTATCCTTTTATTTTGGTGAATTTTACTATGATGTCTTGATGGTTTTCTTTTGGGGTCTAGTCTGGGGTTCACTGAGCTTCTTGAATGCAGATGTCCTCATTCTTCATAATACCTAGGAAGTTTTCTTCGAGTACCTCTTTCATAATTTCCTCAGTCCTTTCCCTGCCCTCCTCATGTTCTGGAATCCTGATCACATGTTATGTTGTTCCCTTTGATATTATCCCACAAAATGTTATGTTGTTCCTTTTGATACTATCCCAGAAGATGTTATGTTGTTTCTTTTGGTATTATCCCACAAGATGTTTTCTTCATTTTCCTTCTGTCTCTCTGTTTTTTCTTATAGTATGTTCTAATTGAGATTCTTGTCTTCCAGCTCACTCTCACTGACTTTCTGCCTATCTCTTCTGTTCTGCTTTTTTGGTGCTCTAACATGTTGGAAATTTCAGCCCTTTTGGTCTTTAATATTCTAGATTATATTTTCATACATTGCTATTTTTTTTTTAGTACTGTGTTGGTTGTACCCTCTGGGTCTGATGATGATTTTTTTAAATTCTTCCCGCTTTTCATTTATGGTTTAAACTCTTTCTTCCATCTTTGGCAGTTTCTTCAGTAGTTGTTCATGTTCCTCTGCATCAGTATATTTCTTCTAGCTCCTTAACTCTCAGATGTTCACTTTGTTTATGGCTTACATTCTTTCTTCTTTCATTTCTACCTTTTTCAGTAATGTTCATATAACTCCATATCAATATATTTCTTTTGCCCCTCTGTCTCTGGGTTATTTGCAGTATATAAGAATTTTTTAGGAGAAGGCTTATTTTTGTTTTTTAACAATGGTTGAGGCTGTTTGCTGCTGTATTGACATTATATGAAGTTTTTCTTGGTATATGTTAGGCCATTTTTGTT
The DNA here is from genome assembly GCF_000299155.1 of Elephantulus edwardii. Classification (NCBI taxonomy): domain Eukaryota; kingdom Metazoa; phylum Chordata; class Mammalia; order Macroscelidea; family Macroscelididae; genus Elephantulus; species Elephantulus edwardii. The sequence goes on from NW_006400060.1 coordinate 918,014, forward strand.
GTGTCTGTGTATGTTGTTGATAGTTCTTTATCTTAATGAAGCTATCGATTAGATGCAGGCTTAAAATATTTTCATTATGGGGGAGAGCTATTCATTCCACCTGAGGGAGGTCCTTTCTGGTCCAGTGTATTGGGAGTTTGCCTTTCCTAAAGTCCTTCAAGTCCTCTCTAGTCTGCAGTGCAGCCCTGTGGGAACTTGCCTGAGTACAGCCCACCTCTCCTAAAGTGTATTATTGGTCTCTGTGGTTGCCAGTGTGACCACATTCCCCAGTGAGGGAGATTCTCTCCAGGGGAGGTGCAGGCATCGTCCTCCATAGTCATCAGTACCCTCTCTAGTCACACACAGCTTTTGGGGATTCTCTCACCTCACTGCCAACAAGGTGTTTGTTGGTTTGTTTTTTTAATTAATTTTTTTTATTATTATTATTTCAGGTGGACTACATCCAAGGTTGTATTTTGATCACATGGATTTGTTTTCATTTTCTTTAGCTTCAGTTTGAACTTTCATATCAGCAATTGTTGGTCTGTTCCACTTAGCCCATGTCCTTATTCTGATTGATGATGATATTGATCTTTTCCACTGATGTATTCTATTTGATTTCTATGTTTTCTGTCAGGCAAGATCTATGTATATAGTCACAATTTATATTTTTAAAATAGCTATTTGCACTGAATAAATCTTTGCTTGTATAAATTCTTATGCCGTTTCTAGCTTCATTTAGACCATTATTTCCCAACTACTAGTCCTTTTTTTCATTTTTACTTCTACATTTCAGTTATCAGTTATTAATGAATCTTAATTGTAAGTTTGATCAATTTCAGACTGCAGAGGTTGATAGACATCCTCAATTTCTTCATCTTTGGATTTAGTGGTTAGTTTTATATAGTGGATAACTGAAGAATTAATGACGGAGCATTTATATAATCTTCTTGTTCTTGTTATTAGATGCCATCAAGTTGAGAACAACGCATAGCTACCCTATCAGCAACAAATTTGAACCCTGTCCTATCTTGTGCCAACCTCACAAAATCTGACTTACTTGAGTCTTTTGCTGAAGTCACTGTGTCAATCCATCTGGTTGAGGGTCTTCCTGTCTTTCGTCAAATCTTTACCTTTCCATGCATGATATTCCTTTGCAAGGAATAGCCTCTTCTAGCAACATTCCTGAAGTATGTGAGACAAAGCTTTATCATCCTAGCCTCCAAGGAGCACTCTGGCTGCACCTTCTCCAAGACATACCTATTTGTTCTTTTGGTAGTCCATAGGGTATTCAACACTTCCCCAACACCACAATTCAAAGGCATCAATTCTTTTTCTGTTATCTTTTTTCATTTTTCAGCTCTCAGAGGTGTAGCAAGTGATTGAAAATACTATACCCTCTATTAGATACACTTTAGTCCTCAAATTGACATCATTGCTTTTTCAGTAATTTGGAGAGGTCTGTGACTACAAACTTGCCCAGAGCACTAAATCTCCACTGGTACCAAGGGCGTGGATCCAAGCAAGATGAATTTGTTGACAATTTTAATTTTTTTCCCTCCATCTTTCACGATGCCTATTGGTCCAATGGTGAGATTTTTTGTTTTTTTGACATCAAGATGCAATCCATATTGAAGGCTGTAGTCGTTGATCTTTAGCAGCAAGCGTTTCAAGTCCTCCTCACTTTCAGCAAGCAAAGATGTGTCATCTCTAACATAGGTTATTGATGAGTTTTCCTCCAATCCTGATGCCACATTCTCCTTCATAGAGTCCAGCTTCTTGAATAATTTACTCAGTGTACAGATTTAGTAGGTATGGAGAGAGGATACAACCCTGATGCACACCTTTCTTATTTGTAAACCATGTAGTGTTCTGGTGCTCTTCTTGCATAACAGCCTCTTGGTCTAGACAAAAGTTTCACATTAGCACAATTAAGTGTTCTGAAATTCCCGTTTTTTTAAATGTTAGCCATAATTTGTTATGATTCATAGTTGAATGCCTTTGCAAAGTCAATAAAGTACAAATAGACTTTCTTCTGGTATTCTTTGTTTTCAGTCAGGATCCATATGACATTGGTAGTAATATACCTGGTGATATGGCCTCTTCTAAATCCAGCTTGCTCTTCTGACAGTTCCCTGTCAGTGTACTCTTATAGCCAGTTTTTAATAATCTTCAACAGTATTTTGTTTGTATGTGATATTAATGATGTTGCTGTTGATTTTATGTACCACTGAGTTCTGTATAGCAGCCCTATGTACAGCAGTTCTGACCCCTGCTCTATCCTGAGCCAACCTTATTATTTCTAACACACCTACTCCTATTGCTCCAGTCAGTGAGTCAATCCGTCTTATTGAAGGTCTTTGTCTCTTATGCTGTCCTTCCTCCCTCCAAAGCTTGATGTCTTTCTCCAAGGACTGGTCCCTCCTTATAACATGACCAAAGTGTGTCAGACATAGCTTCAGAATTCTTGTCTCCAAAGAGCAACCTGGTTTCAGTCTCTCCAGGATGAACCTGTTTGTTCTCCTAGCAGTCCTTGGTATATTCAATACTCTTCTTCAGCACCACGGCTCAAAGGCATCAATTCTCCTTCTGTCATCACTAGTTTCTGTCCAGTTTTCTGATGCCTAGCAAGTAATTGCAAAGATCATAGCCTGGATCAACTGCACCTTAGTCTCCAGACTGACGTTGTCGTTCTTCAGTATTCTGGAGAGGTCTCTGACAACAGACTTTCCTAGTGAAATTTGTCTTTTGATTTCCTGGCTTCTGATGCCAAGAGTGTTGACTGTGGAGTCAAGCAAACTAAAGCTATTAACAATCTCAATCTCGTCATCATCTATCATGATGCTACCAGTTGGCCCAGTGATCAGAATCGGTTTTCTTGATATTGAGCTTCAATCAATATTGAAGGCTGTAGTCCTTGACCTTGTGCAGCAAGCGTTTCAGGTCCTCCTCAGTTTCAGCAAGCAAGGTTATTACTGATACTGTTCCATAATTTCCACATTCTATTGAATCACCTTCTTGGGGATGGGAACAAATAGGGATTTCTTCCAGTCAGTCAGCCAAGGTAGCTGTCCTCCAAATTTCTTGGCATAGATTGGTGAGCACGTCCAGGGCTGCATGTGTCATTTTGAAACATGTCACTTGGTATGCCATTGATTCCTGGGGCCTTATTTTATGCCAGTACCTTCAGTCCAATTAAATTTCTTCTTTGATTGATTCTTCATTATATGATACTTCCTGAAATATTTCAGTGCCGACCAGTCCTTTTTGGTACAGTGACTCTGTATATTCTCTCCATCTTTTGCTCTTTCCTGGATCATTCAAGATTTTACCCATAGAATCCCTAAGTAAGAATTGAAACTCTAGGCTTGAATTTGTTTTTCAGTTCTTTCAGCTTGAGAAATGCTAAGCAAGTTCTTCCCTTTTATTCTCCAATTCTAGGTCTCTGCACATTCCGTTATAATACTTTGCTTTGTCTTCTTGAGCTGCCCTTTGTACATTTTCTCCTGGAATGAGCATGGACCATAGAGTAAAATAAAATCTTATCAAGTAAGTAGAATTGGAAATTGTATAGTCCGCGTTCTGTAATTGTAAGCTGAAAAGTATAAATAATCAATAAAAAATATGACTGAAAAATAAGCATTAGGTGATCCTTGGATTAAAGAGAAAAAAGTATAAAGTATATAAAAGAACTTAAAAAGTATATTTCAAACAAAGAATATGCTATAATAAAGGCTATACTTGAAGGAAAATTAATATCCTTACAGCTTGCAATATTAAGGAATAAAAGAATTCTCAGTTAGTTTTGAGAAATTGGAAAAATAATAACAACCAGAAGGAACTAAGAAAAGGATATAATAAAGATAAACGTTGAAAATAAATGTAAATGAAGGTAAACTATTAAACTTCAGATAATGCTTTTTGCAAGCTTGCATCATTTATACCTCTCAGATTATTTTAAAACTCCACATGGACTTTTGAGGTACTCTTTACAGAACTTGGAAAATTAATAAGAAAACCACCTAGTAGACAAAGAAGTTAGATCCTTCTTAGCAAATCCAAATGGCCAACGTATAAAGTCATTTTCAGTCATTGCCAATATAATAGCAATGACATATCCCTTGACTCACACCTGCTAGATAAGCAGAAGGTTTTGGGTTGTTTTTTTTTGTTGTTTTTGTTTTTTTTTAATAAATTTTCCCATTGATGGGAAAATGGTACTCCTACATTGCTGGTGGAATATGAAATTTTTCAGGCTTTCTAGAAAGTAGTTTCAGAATAATTTTTTAAAATTCATATACCCTTTGACCCATTAATTTAACTTCGGAAACTAGCCATTACAAATAAGGTTAAGGAATGTGTATCATAAGCACTCATGCCCATAATTATTTTTACCACTTCTTTCCTCAGGAAAAATGTCTATGTCTGTGGTGTTTGTAAGTGGTCTAGATGAATTAAAGAACATTATTGCTATAAGAGAACTTTGAAATAATTAATTTAGACCAGTGGCTCTCTAACTTTAATGTGTACCACACTCTTCTGAAGGAATCTTAAACTATGGAATCCTGATCTCTTCCATCCCTGAGTTTCTAATTTGGTACGTCTGGCATGGGCCTGAAAAATTTCAGTTTCTACAAATTCCTAGATGATAATGATGGTCAGAGACTTTATATCAGAGAACCATTGATTTAAACAACTCATTTTACAGATGAAGGGGCCCAAGAAAATACTCATTTTATGAAATCACGTCAAAACAGAAAGAACTAGCTCCTAGTTCTTCAGGTTCTTAATCCATAGGTTTTTGGTGCTTGGCATGTTTAAGTGGAATACACGAATGTAAAATGTGCTTGCTGTTTCTTAATGGAAGTACTAAAGAATAGCAAACACTTTGACCTGTCTTTTTTCCTCACTCACAGCTAATATTGCTGCTTTCAGGGAAAGAAAATAATTGCAGTGTCAAAAAGACCAGACAAGAACTTGTGGTATATTATGATTATTTTTTATATGCAAACAATTTATTCCCCAGTTCATTGAAGTAAACCAATGATTATCAGTCCTCTTATTTCCAGTATCTCTTTTCATGACAGATATTTTATAAGGGGTCTTTCAACTAAAACTCTTAACTCTGTACTACCAAGTTAATTTCCATTCCTGGCAGCCCTTCATTGGGTTTCTGAGGCTGGTGGATTCAAACTACCACAGACTCAAGGCCTTTGAGTTTAATGTGCAACTCAGCAGGGGCTGTATCATCAGAACTCCTCACCATCCTGAAATGAACTTCAGATATGATATAACCCAATTAATGTGATTTTAATAAAACTTAGTGGGATCACCTAATTAATTTGAAGGAGAAGTAAATTATAAAAAAATATTTTTAAATATGCAAATGTATGGGCACAATTACAGTAGAAAATAATGGGTTAGTTAGATATTTGCACCTATACATAGCACTGTCACGAATTCAAAAGCAAAAAATGTATACAAATATGATTTGTTAACTAAGTATATACCACAAGTGCTACTGACATTGGTGACATGTTTTTACTGATTGAAAGTTCTTAGCATAGTTCTTAACAGAAAATTAGTATCCTTAAGCTCTCAGTAATTATACTTCTCAGAAATTCAGTTCAAAGAAACAAGGCATGTAAGTTCAGATAACTATAAACAGAGTTGCACTTACGTGAATGTTTTGTGAGACATTTGAAAGTTGTACAAGACAGGGTAATTGTTAATTTTGTGAAACTGCCTCATGCATTACAGGATATCTAGAGTCCACCAAAAGGAGCCTTGGTGGTGCAGTGGCTAAGTTCTTAGCTGCTAACAGAAAGGTCAGTGGTTTAAATCCACCAGCCATTCTTTGGGAGAACAATGTAGCAGTTTGCTTCCATAAAAATTACAGCCTTGGAAACTCTAGGGACCATTTCTGCCCTGTCTTACTGGGTTGCTATGTTTCAGATTTTACTTGGTGGACTATCGGTTTGTTTTTACTTGTGTTTTTAAATATTTTCAGTATTCCTGGTCCTTCTCAGTAAATTCCAGGCATGCTGTCACAGTTAAAACATGTATGTATGTATGTATGTATGTATGTATGTATGTATATATTCATACATTTACAAAATGAGAACAGTATTACCCCCCCATAAGAATCCACTGGATAAGTAACATTGTTTTCCTCTATTACAGAGCTTCCCGCCAAGGTTTGAGAGGCCAGTAAGATTGAATATTCTTATTTAATTTTTGTACACTTAAGCATAAAGGATGAAAAAAAAACCCAAACCCCACAACCGAACCGCGCAGTTGCCATCAAGTCTACTCTTAACTCATAGTGACACTCTGTGTTAGAACTATTATGTCAGAAGTAGATCACCAGACCTTTCTTCTAAGATGCCTGTGGGTGAACCCAAACTTTCTGCTTTTTGGTTAGCAGCCAAGCATATTAACCATTTGTACCACTCAAAAAATAATATAAAGTATACTGAAAAATTTCATCTTCTGTGAAACTAACACTGTTTAGTAGTAGGATCTTTCTTTACAGGTTTTGCTTATGGGCAGAAAAAGAAATATAAACTCTTCTAGTATTCTAATCTGTACTTTTGTTTGTTCTGCCATTTATCTTCTAGGGGGAATGCAGGCCCAGGTTGGAATGCCAGGAAGTGGACCAGTGTCCTTAGAGCGGGGGCAAGGTAGATAAAAACTAATGTCTGATTAGCATGGACTGAATTTGATACTCTTGTTTTTTCTTTACTGTTGAATATTGAAGCCACTGGACATGTGACTATTTAAATATTAAAATTTAAATTTAGTTCCACACTGACACTGTTGTTGTTGTTGTGCCGTTGAGTCGTTTGTGACTCATAGCGACCCTATGCACAACAGCCCTAAACCCTGCTCTATCCTGCGCCAACCGCACTGCCTCTGACACACCCATCCCGATTACCCCAGTCACCGAATCAATCCATCTCATAGAGGGTCTTCCCCTCCTGTGCTGTCCCTCCACCCTCCCAAGCATGATGTCCCTCTCCAAGGACCCGTCCCTCCTGACATGTCCAAAGTATGTCAGACGAAGCCCCAGAATCCTTGCCTCCAAGAGTAGCTTGGTTTAATCCTCTCCAAGATGAATCTGTTTGTTTTCCTGGCAGTCCATGGTACATTCAGTACTCTTCTCCAGCACCACAACTCAAAAGCATCCACTCCTTCTGTCCTCCCTAGTCATTGTCCAACTCTCTGATGCATAACAAGCGATTGCAAATACCATGGCCTGTATCAGGTGCACCTTAGTCTCCAGAGATACACCGTTGCTCCTGAGTACTTTAGAGAGGTCCCTAACAGCAGACTTTCCCATCGCGATACGCTTTTTAATTTCCTGACTGCCTTTGCCAAGAGTGTTGACTAGCCATTCTAAATAAATACTCAACAGCCCCATGAGACTAGTGAATACCATACTAGAAAGTGCAGATATATTTCCATCGTCAGAGAAAGTTCTATTCAGTAGTAATGATCTGTGCTTTCCACATCACTATACCGGTAATTCCCAGTCCAGCTCTAAGAATTGACCAATGGACCCTTTCTATTTAATTTATACCTTTACCTGAAAGTCTAATAATTCTCTCTCTCTCTGAACATAAAGGTTGATTAAGGAATTTCAGTAATGAATATGTGACAGGATATATAGGAAGGTTAGATTTAAACCATAGAGAAAACTTGTTAGGGTGCCATAGGTCTATGAAGACTACTTGATTAATTAGTGTCTGTTGTAATAGTAACAATATATGTAGTGACATCAGCAGTCGAAATTTTTTTAGTGTTTTAATTTTATTATTACTTTTTTGTGTGTACCGTCAAATCGGATCTGACTGGTAGAGGAGGAGATTGCCCCTCCTTCTTCAGCAGAGCATCTGGTGGATTTGAACTGTGAGCCTCTTGGACTGCAGTGCACCTTCTTGCAACTAGGCCCCCAGAGCTCCCCTGAATTTTTTTTAAGGAAAATAAAATGCAAAAGGATGCCACTCATCAAAGGTTAAAACTCAGATAGCAATAAGGGATGTTGTTGTTGTTGTTATGTGCCATCAAGTCACTTGTGACTCATAGCGATCCTGTGTACAAGAGCCCTAAACGCCATTCTATCCTGTGCCAACCTCGCCGTCTCAAACACATTCATTCCTACCACTCCACTCACAGAATCGATCCATCTCATGGAAGGTCTTCCTCGCCTTCACCGCCCCTCCAATCTGCCAAACATGATGACCCTCTCCAAGGACCAGTCCCTCCTTGCAACATGTCGAAAGTATGTCAGACGAAGTTTCAGAATCCTTGACTCCAAGGAGCATTCTGGCTTCACCTTCTCCAGGACAAACCTGTTTGTTCTCCTAGCAGTCCATGGTATATTCAACACTCTTCTCCAGAACCACAGCTCAAAGGCATCAGTTTTCTATCTTCCTTATTCACTGTCCAACTCTCCGATGCATAGCACATAATTGCAAAGACTATAGCCCGGATCATGTGCACCTTACTCTCCAGCCTGACATCATTGCTGTTTAGTACTCTTGAGAGGTCTGTCACAGCCGACTTTCCCAATGCAATTTGTCTCTTGATTTCTTTGCTGCTGTTACCAAGAGTGTTGACTGGAACCAAGTAAACTAAAACTGTTAACTATCTCAATCTCTTCAACATCCATACTGATGCTGCCAACTAGCCCAAAGGTGAGAATTTTTGTTTCCTTGATGTTGAGCTTCAATTCATATTGAAGACTGCAGTCCTTGACCTTCTGCAGCAAGCGCTTCAGGTCCTCCTCAGTTTCAGCAAGCAGGGTTGTGTCATCTGCATAATGCAGGTTGTTGACGACTCTTCCACCAATCCTGATGCCACATTCCTCCTCATACAGCCCAGCATCTCAGATCTGTTCTGCATACAGATTGAAAAGGTATGGAGACAAAATACATCCCTGATGGAACCATGTAGTATCTCCTTTCTCTGTCTGTTCTGACTGCCTCCTGGTCCAAGTATAGGTTTTGCATCAGCACAATCAAATGTTCTGGGGTGCTGATTGTGGGATAGACCACCAGGTACTCATGTAAGTTCAAGCTAAAGTTGAGGAAAATTAAATCAAGTCCACAGGAACCAAAATTAGACCTTAAGTCTGTCCCACTCGAATTTCAAAACCATCTCAGGAACAGGTCTGAGGCCTTGAGCATAGACCAAATGAGCTCTGGAAGGATCAAGAAAATCATCCATGAAGAATGCAAACAGTCATTACAAAGACTGAAAAAGAAGAAAAGACCAAGGTGCATGTCAGATGAGACTCTGAGTATTGGAGTAGAGCACCGAGAAGCCAAAGCTAAAGGAAGAAATCAAAGAGCTGAACAGAAAATTTCAAAAGGCAGCCCGGAACGACAAAGCAAGATACTACAATGAAATGTGCAGAGACCTGGAGTCAGAAAATCAAAAGAACTCGCTCAGCGTTTCTTATGCTGAAGGAGTTGAAAAACAAATTCAAGCCACGGGTGGCAATACTTAAGAATACTTTGGGTAGAAGATGGAAGGAGTACACAGAGTCACTGTATCAGAAGGAATTGGCTGACACAGAAGAATTTCATGAAATAACATATGAGCAAGTGCCTATGGTGATGAAGGAAATAAAGCACAGTAAAGAAAAAAAATAAATGGATAGAAATAGGAGACATGAGGAGTGGGCAGTGTGCTACATATTATAATCAATATGATTTTTTTAATGAAAAACTAGTTTTCTTTGTAAACTTTCACTCAAATCACAATTTAAAAAAAGAAAGAAAATGCAATTACTCAGTTTAAAACAATATTAGGAGGCAAGAGGGCAAGAATAAACAAATAAACTTCAATGTGTGCTATTTGCCAGACACTTAAGTCTTCATAAATAACTTTGTGAAGTAGGTGGCAGCATCTCAGTTTTAAAGGTAAAGTGATGAACACTCAGAGTTTTAAATTACTTAGTCAAGGAGACAGGTAAATGAATATGAGTATATGATTAATATGGACTAGATTTGATCTTCTCTTCCATCCAGTGAGTGGATTCCTCACTGTTGTAACTTCTAAAAATACTCTTCAGTGCTTTCCACTGTTACTCATTGTCTCTATGATTAGAAAAAACTACACTGAACAAGCAATAGCAAACCTCAGTGCTGTTTCTTAACATATAGCCTATAAATAAAAATGTGATTTAACAACACAAAGTACTAATATGTAAGCTTACATATTGTGCCCTTTCTCTATGACATGCTCATTGGGGTTAGTAGTTGAAATGACAGAACTTTAATCTTTTCTATAAATTATGACTGACAACATTACAAGTTCCTGGCCAGATACCTTATCTTTTCTTCAATCAGCCATGGTATTGTGCACTTGCACCCCACCCCACCCAACCCCAAAGACATTATCAAAAGATAGTTTATGTATGCACAAAGTGTTTCTGCCCTGGTAAAAAGAGATTGGGGTTTCAGTCATACTTTCTTTTCTTCCTCAGGCCATCAATCTTATAGCAACCTTAGCTCTTTAATATGTCCACAAGGCATCTTTCTGCTTATAGATACTTTCACCTTTCTGGTAAAAAAAAATAACAAATATAAATAACTCATACTTTGAAGGTATATTAAGGATGCATTCATTCTTAATAGAGACAAAAAGATGTTGTTTTTTAAGTACCCAGCAGAGCAAGCAAGATTGTTTTCATTTGTATTCGGTTTGTCTTACTTCTGGAATTTATGGGTCACTATGAGTCAGAACCACTCTTTGGCAACTAACAGCAAGAGTGCTTCTTTTGTACATTTGAAATGATGAAAGAAAGCAGTGGAACTTTTGTTTTTCTTGTTCTCTACCACCTGTGTTTGCTGTTATCCTCTCACTAGTCTTAACTGTGGTCGTAATGTTTATTATCAAAGACCTTTGGCAAAGTATTTCATATAGAGTGATAGTCTTTCCTTATCAAAAGTTCATTCACTGAATTTTCCTGTTTGATATTTCTTTGATCACAGAAATTTTTGTGCTTTAATATATGTCAACAATAGTACTGATTGACTACTGTTTTGGTCTCTCCAGAATGAATCTTGCCTTTCAAATTCAATGCACTTATTTCCATGTTTTGTATTTTCCTTGTGAAAATATGTTCACATTGTTTACCTAATTAAAGATTCAAAAGCACACCTTTATTTGCTTTTTTAAAAAATTACATCATAAGGAGATTTGGGGGGAAACAATTAACAGAGGTGAACATTGAAAATGGCAGATGTTTTTATGCAAATAAATCGTCGGTCCACCGGTTTTACCTTGGGAAACCATCTTGTCAAAGTGAAATTATGTTTCAGAGGTCTTCTGAAAGCACTAATATAGTTTAGAAAGTTTTTATAGCCTTGGGCAAACTAATGAACTTTTGACTTTTTAACTTCAGTGTGCAAATCTCCATTCTCTCTGTACGTGTGCAAGCTGTTTTAAGTGCCTTCTGTTTCTCCTTTTGAACTTACTGCTTACCTAGGAACCTTACAGCACTCGCCAGTGGGACCCACCGGGCCTGCATCAATTGAGCGAGTTCAAGGTACCCATTGTATCTGTGGGTGGGATGTTGAGAGGAAATAGGCACATTCAGAACCCAATGGATAGTGTTTTGGGTTTGTTTGTTTTTTTGTTTTGGGGGTTCCCCCCTTTCCCCGTTGGGGCCACAAACTCTTAAGATTGACCTCTTCACACAAGACAGAAAAAGAAAATATGGATGATATGGGCATCTGTCCAAGGCTATACTTCCTCACTACTTGTGTCAGGAGGCTTTGATGAAAGCAGTCTGTAGGGAGACAGCAGGTGTTTGCAGAGGCGTGGCAGTGTTCACATATGACAAGACCCTACCTCTTTTGTGACTTTGCCTCTTGAACTAAGATTGATTATAAGGAAAACCAAGAACACAAGTCTTTTTGGTTGCGATATTAGTCTTGGGCAGGTTCCATTGCAGTTGTTCTTTATGTAATTCCATCCATAGCATGATACAGAGTCTGCCCACACACTGCTTCTGTTTTTGAGCTGCAAGAGAATTCTATTGTGGTGAGGTTTCACCCACTCAAAGGTGTCTACATTATGTTGTCAGTGGTATATAGAGTTATTTCTTGTTTCCTCATGTGTCCTTCGCATCAGTAACTCCCTGTTTGTTTCTCTGTCAGTGCCAATACAAGACCCCAGAGCAGCTATGCAGCGTGGACCCTTGCCTGCCAATGTTTCTACTCCTCGAGGTCTGTTAGGAGATGCTCCAAATGATCCACGTGGAGGCACTTTACTTACTGTAACTGGAGAGGTTGAGCCTAGGTGAGCACCCATAGAAGAAACAGGTTGGAGAAACTGTAATTTTCTCTTACATTGAGAATAAAGGATACCTAATGACATAGTGCCTTTCTGGTTATACTGCTGACCACAAGGTTGGAAGTTCACACCCACCAGCCTCATGACAGAAGAAAGATGCCTGATGGAGGATAGATAGCAATAGGTTTGGCTTTGGCTTTCAGAATAAAGACTTGTAATACAAGTTGTACATGTTCACCTATAGTGGTAAGAATCTGTGCTGCAATCCCAAAGATGCAATTCGAATCTACCAGCTACTCTGTGGAAGAAGGATGGGCAATCTCCTCCTATGCAATTACTGCCTCTAAAAACTGGCTGAAGAGTCAGCCATGGATCACTTCTGACTCTACTGCAATAACAGTAGCAACATCCAAGATTAAGCTCTTCTCCTAGAAGAATTGAATATGTTCTTTTGAGCTAACACTGACTTGTATATCTTTAGAAATCAGAAATTCTAGCAATGTAGATGCCAGAACAGGGAGAACTTGTTTAGTTTAATGATAGTAGTAACATTAACACCACCACTACCATCAAGTTGATGATACCATCTCATGGTGACCCTCCATCAGGTTTCCAAGTCTAACAAGTATTTACCAGAGGAGACTTCACATCTTTCTCCTGTGAAGTAGTCATTGGATTTGAACCATTAACCTTTTGGTTAGCAGTTCAACGCATAAGATACCATGTCATCTTAGTAATATTAATAGCCATAATAATTAGCATTCAAAAAATCCTATGTGCCATCAAGTCAGAGCACTCATAGCTGACTTTAAGCCGGTTTTCAGAGGTTGTAAATCTCATGGGAGAAGATTGTCCATCTTTCCTGTAGAGTAGCTGATGAATTCAAACTGTGTGCCTTTGGGTTAACAGTGCAACACCTTACCCACTAGCCACCAGAGCTCCCTAATTGATGTTAATGTAGTGTATATGTGCCTCTGACTCTACCTACTTAGATCATCTCATTCTATTTTACAGATGAGGAAACTGAAACAGAAGTGATAGAGTCTAGATTTGAACCCCAAACAGTCTGAATCCAAAACCTATGTTCTTTATCACTGTACTATATTGCCTTGTTCTATATATATATATATATATATATATATATATATATATATATATATATATATATAATGGATATCCATTAATTCTTCCCTAATTATGAGTGCATCAACCAAATAAGAAAGTATAGAAGACATGAATTTATGTATGTTCATCCGTTTTTTATCCTATTTGGCTTTATTATCTTGTTAACATTAGTACAATGATGTTTGCATCAGTTCTTTGGTTCTACTTACCACCTCCTCATTTACTCTCTGCCTTTTTATTGTTCAATTTGAGATTTTAAAAATTAGTATACATTGTGTTTCACCCTTTGCTTCTTTGACATTATATTTCATACAATCATTCCCACACATTGTGTTTTATAAAATCAATCACCATTCACCGTTCCATTTTTACACATTGTGGCAAGATCTTTCCTATTGCATTTACCCCCTCCCATCACCCACCAAATTGTGCAACCCTGTGATTTCTTCCATGCCCATCCTCACCCCTTTGCTCCCGCTCCTTCCCCCACTGGACCCCATTTTACTAGTTTTCCTTCTATTTTTACAATAATGATCTTACACAGTATTTGTCCTTTTGAAACTGAATTAGTTCACTCAGCATAATGCTCTCCAATCTCTTCCAACAAGATATGCAATATTTTTAAAAATTATGGTTCCTGAGTGCTATGTAGTATTCCATCATGTGAATGTACCACAGTTTCTCAGTCCACTTGGTTTTAGTTGGACATTTGGGCTATTGCAGCATTATTTACCATCACACTGAAAAAGGCCAAATGCATTGTACTGTTTTGAAAGGTAATATTTTGCTCTTTCTCTAGAGGTTATATGGGACCCCCTCATCAAGGTCCATCCATGCACCATGTCCCTGGCCATGATAACCGGGGCCCACCCCCACATGAAATGAGAGGAGGGCCATTAACAGAGCCCAGACCTTTAATGGCAGAGCCAAGAGGACCTATGATGGATCAGAGGTGTTCACCCCTAGATGGCAGAGGTAAGAAGAATCGTATTCCCAAGACTGACTCATAGTTGTGGGCTAGGGATGACCCTGACTGTCTTAGATGCTAATCAAGGACAAAGAATACTGGATTGTCAAGCAGTTTTTGGGGTTTGGGGTTTTTTTGTTTCTGTTTCTTTTAAAAAGAAAAAAACCAAGCCAAAAAACAACCAAACATATATGGTCATAAATGTAGTCCTTTTCACCTGCCTGTATCTGGGTACCATTTTTAAAGAAATAGAATATGAAAAACAGAAGAAAGCAGTTTCATAATTGGAAGGAGTGTCTAGAGGAGTAGATTTCTATTTTTCTTTGATTGTTGGTTCTTATAGTAAAAGTAGTAGCCAGAGATTGACTGCTTTTACTTAGTTTTCCTGCAACTGTAGGTGGAAGAGATCCCCGAGGTATGGAAGCACGAGCCATGGAGGCAAGAGGCTTAGAAGCCCGAGCAATGGAGGCCCGCATAATGGAAGTCAGAGGCTTGGAAGCCAGAGGCTTGGATACAAGGGGCCCAGTCGCTGGTCCTAGAGGCCCTATGCCTGGTGGAATCCAAGGTCCTGGGCCAATTAACCTGGGGGCTGTAGGACCCCAAGGGTCTAGACAGGTATGTATAACACTTAGCTTCTCTCTGAAATTTTTATCTGTTTCAGGAATTGATTATTGAACCGCATTATTAATACTTTACTATTTTAGTTATCTCAGCTTGTTACAATAGAAGACTGGGATTTTCCTTCCCTTATTTTCTTTCACTTAACATGCTGAGTTTTTAGCCATTATTGGAGTCCAGATGAATAACTTGGTCCTACAGTTTCAGTAACTATTCCCTTTAAAGCAGAACTCCTGCAATTTTGGGATTTAGACAGTGCTCTTCATTGAGTACATAAATCAACATCACATACAGGCTATTTCCAAAATACACATGTCTGGATCTCCCTCACAGGAACTCTATCACTAGGTCCTGGCCATAGTTTTAAAGCCTCCAAATAATTCTAAGGTAAAACCCTAATTAAGAATCACTAGATTAGAGCATATGAACAGCGCTATAAACGGTCATTTAGGTAATCTTAAGTTTGTAGTGATCTGTACATTTATTCTTATCACATAACTATGAGCAATGAAGTACGAAATGCAGTTTACCTTGTTAGTAGTAGTTGTTGTTAGGTGCCATCGAGTCTAGTATGACTTATAGTGACCCTATAACCAATAGATCTGAACTTTGTCCTATTCTGTGCTGTTTTCACACTTACTGACACACTAGATCCCATTGGGGCAGTCACTGTGTCAATCCATCTGGTCAAGGGTCTTCTTCTCCTTTGCTGAACCTCCTCCATAGCAAAATGCCTGAAGTATGTGAGGCAAAGCCTCATCATCCTTGCCTTCAAAGAGTACTTTGGCTGCACCCTCTCCAAGGCATATTTGTTTGTTCTCTTGGCCATCCATGGGGATGTTCAGTGCTTTTCTCCAACACCACAGCTCAAAGGCATCAATTCTTTGTCATTCCTATTCATTCTCCAGCTCTCAGATGCATATCAAGTGATTGGAAAGACCATGGCCTGAATAAGACACACCTTAGTCCTTAAACTGACATCATAACTCCTCAATAATTTGGAGTGGTCCCTAACTACAGACTTTTCCTGTCTGGTGTGTCTCTGTATTTCCTGCTAGTTAACCAAGGGTGTTAATTATGGATCCAAGTAACATGAAGTTGTTGACTATTTCAATCTCTTATCCATCCATCGTGGTGTTAAGAGTCTTTGTTTTCTTGACATTGAGAAGCAATCCATGTTGAAGGCTATGTTCCTTGGTATTCTGCAACACGTCCTTCAAGTTCTCTCCTCACTTTCAGCAAGCAAGGTTGGGTCATCTGCATAACAGGTTATTGATAAGTTCAATCCTGATGCCACATTCCTCTTCATAAAGTCCAGCTTCTCGAATAATTTGCTCAGCATACAGACTGAGTAGGTATGGAGAGAGAATACAACTCTGACACACTCTCTTCTTAATTTTAAACCGTGTAGTATTCCCTTTTCCTGTGTACCTACAATAAAAAGGAAGTCACCTCAGATAATAGCGAAGAGGCATATTGCAGGTACACAGAAAAAGCCGTCGGGAGGAGGCACTGGGGACACAGAGAATGTGCCCCTGGGCAGAGGGGAAGCCTGCAAGCTGGTACCAGCGGAAGTCACCTCAGATAATAAAGAGGCATATTGCAGGTACACAGGAAAAGCCGTCGGGAGGAGGTGCTAGGGACACGGAGAACGTGCCCCTGGGCAGAGGGGAAGCCTGGAAGCTGGCACCAGCGGAAGTCACTTCAGATAATAAAGAGGCATATTGCAGGTACACAGGAAAAGCCGTTGGGAGGAGTTGCTGGGGACACGGAGAACGTGCCCCTGGGCAGAGGGGAAGCCTGGAAGCTGCACACCAGCGGAAGTCACCTCAGATAATAGTGAAGAGGCATATTGCAGGTACACAGGAAAAGCTGACGGGCCCTCAGGCCACAAAGGAAAACATAATCTACACAGGAGTTCTACAGGACACGTCACCTTCCCTTGGAGACAGTACAACTAAACTTAAGTGACACTGGTCAAAAGAAAAAAAAATGTCAGCAGTTGACGTGTTTGGAATCACAGAAGCCAAGAAAGCTTCAAATAGAACCTGTCAGATCATGGGTTGGACAATGGAA
>NW_006400060.1:937867-964294 GCF_000299155.1 Elephantulus edwardii
TGGAGGGACAGCGCAGGAGGGGAAGTCCCTCTATGAGATGGATTGATTCGGTGACTGGGGTAATCGGGATGGGTGTGTCAGAGGCAGTGCAGTTGGCGCAGGATAGAGCAGGGTTTAGGGCTGTTGTGCATAGGGTCGCTATGAGTCGCAAACAACTCGACGCCAAATAACAACAACAACAACAACAGTATTTCCTTGCTCTGGGAATGCCATTCTTTTCAATGCTAGCCATAACTTGTTATGATCCACAGTCAGTTGTCTTTGCATAGCCAATAAAGCACAAATAAGCATTCTTTTGGTATTCCTCACTTTGAGCCAGGACCATCTGACATCAGTGATATCCCTGGTGCTGCTACCTCTTCTAAATCCTGCAGTTCCCTATCTGTGTACTATTCTAGCCATTTTTTAAATGATCTTCAGCAGTATTTTGCTAGCTAGCAAGTGATTTTAATGATATTGTTCCATTGTTTCCACATTCACTTGGACCACCTTTCTTGGGAATGGGAACAAATGTGGACCTCTTCTAATCCATTGGCCAGACATCTGTCCTCCAAATTTCCTGGCACAGACTGGTGAGCGCATCCAAGGCTGCATCTGTTAATTGAAATGAGTCAGCTGGTATCCCAGCAATTCCTGGGGCCTTATTTTTTGCCAATGCAACTTCCACTTCCTCCTTTATTACCATTTTTCTCCTGTTCATATAGTACTTCCTAAAATTTTTCCGTGTCTGTCAGTTCTTTTAGGCACCGTGATTCTGTGTATTCTCTCCATCTTCTTTTGATGCTTTCTGGGTCATTCAGTATATCACCCGTAACATCTTTCAATACTGCAACTCGAAGTTGAAATTTATTTTCAAGTTCTCTCAGCTTGAGAAATGCAGAATGAGCTCTTCCCTTTTTATTCTCCAATTCCAACTCTCCGCACATTCTATTATATACTTTTCTTTGTTCTCTCGAGCTGCCTTTTGAAATCTTCTGTCCCGCTCTTTTACTTTTGGCATGTTTTCCCTTTGTCTTGGCTTCTTGATGCTCTAGCACAATTTTTAGAGACTTTTCTGATACTCCTTTCAGTTTTTTCTCTCCCTTCTGTTTTTATAATGATCTTTTGCTTTTTTCCATGGATGATATCCTTAAAATGTACCTTAAAAACAATGGAATTATTGTCTTTCTGTTTGTTAGCTTGCCCTCCAGTGTAGTGTGAATGTGATGGCCTAGCCTGTGGTTTTTTTGTGTGTTTCATCTCCTCCCTGTACTCCAGAGTTGCTTTTGAGGAATTGGTACATGTGTATCTTCTCTCTGAATTTTTATGTTGTCTCCTTTGTTTCCCTCCAACCCCTCCACTGTCCTTTTCATTTTATGTATCTTCCTCTCTGCTTCTGTCTCTTTCTCTTCCATGTTTTTGTTTTTTCCTCTGTGTGTGTAAGAGAGATAAAGTCATTTTTCATACACTGTAGAAATAATCATCCAGTTCTCTCATAGGTTTGGAAACTTGGGTGATTTTTCTTAAGTTTGCATAACTGAAAAATAGCAGAGAAAGCAATAAAGCACTCTCTTTTTTTCACTGTACTGTCCGATATATATATATCTGCACCCACCAGAACTCCCTGAGAATTTTGTGTTTCTGAAATATGTGAGCATGTGGTGAATGTCTTTTCCTCTTTAATATGAAATATGAGTATTCTTTTTCTAGTATGTGAATAATAATATATGCCTCTGGAAACACTATGAACCTGGAGAGAGGACAAAAGTTATACAAGTCTTTCACAGGGTCACTATTAGTCACATACAACTCGATGGCACTTAACAACAACAACAACATATATAAACTCAAACTCGCTGTCATTGAGTCGAAACCAACTCATAACTGACCCTCCATCAAGTTTTCAGAAGCCATCAAGTCTTAAATCATGCAAGAGAAGATTGTTCATCTTTCTTCTGCCTCTTTGGGTTGGCAGCACAACTCCTTATCCACCAGATCACCAGAGCTCCCTACTCTGTGTGTGTTTATAGGTGACCTAGTGGTTAAGGAACTGTGCTGCTAACCCAGAGGCAGGCAGTTTGAAACCACTAGCTGTTCTCAGGGAGCAACGATGTGATTTACTGCCTTTGAAAACCCAATGGAGGATCAGCTGACAATGAGTTGATTCTGAGTCAACAATGAGTTGTCTGTCACATATACCTGGGATATAGCATAATGAACAAAATAAGGCCCTGCCTTCCTGCCCTCCTAGAGTTTACATTCCAGTTGATAAGAAGACAGACAATAAACACATATAAATGGTCAAATTTATCATTTCTTATATAATGTTACTTCTGAGATCAAAGACATTGGAAATAATGGTTTAAAGAGTGGAAATAATAGTTTGAAGAGCGTTTCTAGATAGTGATTTGTCCTATCTCTGTTAGTGCTTTAATATATTACTTTAGTATTAGGTGTATATAGTTTTTCATGAGAAGATTTTATAAGGTCAATTCAATCAGAGGCAAATAAAATTAGAAATTTTATCTTCAAATCTTTAAAACATGTTTTAGTTGTTAACATATCCACTTATATATAAATATATACTGTATTCCTCTATACCAGCAATTAATTATCTTGCTTCCTCTCTATACTTGTTTTCCCTGTGACCTCTGTCAGCTCTTAAAGATAATCACTTTTATTAGATTTTTATTTTTCTTTCAAGCAATATGAATATATATTCTTATTTATATTAACCTCCCATGCTACCATGTACTTTGCTTTTTTATGTACTAGTATATCCTTACTTCAGAATGTTAAATCTAGCTCCCTCCATTCTTCCCTTTTGGAATCTTGTGAATGACAAAGATTTTTACTAGAGTGGTATCATTTGTAATTCAAGCCAGGGCACATTTCAAAGTTAAAGAAGGTATTGTTAATAAGTAATCTGGGGCAAAAGCATAGAATAGGACTGTTTTAGGTAAACTCAGATTCATAGTTATTGTTAGTATCACTGGACTGCCTAGAAAGTTTAAATGGTCATCTTTGAGTGATTAGATCACATTATAGCACCTCAAATTAGTGCTGATTAAAGCTTCAAAAAGGTTATGCTCATAAATGTTTCTGTCCTATAACAGATCATTAAAATTCAGACCAGTCTCTAGATCCACTAAACTTTTTAAATAAGCATTTTATTTTAATGATGTTTTATTATTTAGTGTGAAAGATTATAATTTTTTATTCAATCATTCATACACATTTTGTTTTATAATATTAATTACAATTGATTAATATATGGATTTGAAATGGTAAAGAATAGAACATGGTAATATACTAGCAATCTTTACAAAGCTGTACTAGTATTTCAGTTACCTAGGTTCTTTTTTTACAATTTAAAGTCATTAAATATTCTCATTATTGTATGTGCTGTAATATAAAACATCCCCTTTTTGGCTTTCTTCACTATTAGGCTGTCACCTAGCTCTACAAATTATTGTTGTGGTATCTGCTCCTAACATTTGTTTATTCTGCATATTTTTTTTTTATCCTTTGCAAGTAACAAGTTTGCCAACAGTTTAATAAGAGTTGGAAGTTCTAGCCTTACTGTTAACTGAGCTCCAAAATAGGGACCTATTAGTTGTTTTAGATACTCAGAAATCTTTCTCTTGCATTCTAGTAGTCTTCCAAAGGCTGAATTCACCAAAAATCTTAAATTCAAGTAAGTGTAATATAACTGTACTTTGGTCTTTTAACTCAGGTCAGTCTTCTTTCTTGGTCTGTATTTAGTGGAACACATCTGCAGTATACTTTCAGTGAGAAGCTATACAAGGTAAATGTTGAGATAATATCAGTCATTTCCCCCAGAGGCCTTTCTACCTCTCTGACATTATGATCTTTTTCTGCGTAGGACCCTTTGAGACAAAGTACCTATGTCTGATTGAACTAGAGGAAGGTGCTATCCCTGTGTATGTAGCTTCTCCAGTGGACCAGGACACATTATCTCTTAGAATTGAGTAATTTTCATTTGTTTTTCCACGGAACGCAAGTTTCTAGGGTGCTCCAAGTTTTTCCTTTATGTCTTTATTTGAATTTTGCTTGATTTGATAATATTCAGTTGTGTTGTATGATACTTGTTCACGATGCTAAAGCTGTTAACAGCAGGTATGTCTAACTTAACTAATTAATTTCTGACTAAACTCTGCCTTCTGCCATTGCTGATAGTAGAAAATGGTCTTCAGAGTCATTAATTTACTGCGTTTTTTAATACCCATATTCATTTTTTATTTTGTACATTGCTAGTACTAGATTCTTGTTACTCATATATGAGAAGTTCAGAAATTATCACCTTACCTCTTTTTGTACATATAGGTCCCAGTTATGCAGGGATCAGGCATACAGGGAGCAGGCATGCAAGGGGCAGGCATGCAGAGTGGAGGTCAGCCTGTTGGCTTTAGTCCTGGGCAGAACCAAGTCACTCCACAGGATCATGAAAAGGTAATAAGCAATACTTAGTCTTTTAGATTTTTCTTCGCATTTACCATGTGGAGATCCTGGGTCCTTAAAGTTCCTTTGGAATTGATGTTTAATACCTAATTACTTTGGAATTAATATTTTTCTTTTCTATCCTTTGATTACCTGAAAGTTTGTGGATATAGTGCTTGAGTGGAAGTAAATAGCATATTATCTTTTATTTCACACTCATATGCCAGTAGCCATTTTTCTGCATGCTTGCCAGATTGACCTGAATAACTGAACCTCTGAAGTTCAGTGATACCATTTTAAGTGTGCAGGAAATTTGAGTCCATGAAGATGCCTGTTTCATATGTTCTAATTTTAGGTATTTTAGTTTGTCCATGTTCTCATTGTGTCTTTCCTCACTAGTTGCTTCTGTATTTGGTTGTGATTTTTAAAAATATTTTTATTATGATTTTAATGAAAGTTTACAGAAAGCTTGGGTTTTCTTTCTTTCTTTCATTCATTATTGCACATTTTCTGCCTTCCTCCACCTTTCCCTCTCTTCTAGTCCACTTTGCAATATACCTCTTGTTCCAGATTGTTGTAATTACATATAATGCCTTATATTTTCCTTTCAGATAGTCCTTCCCCTCATCTATTCCAATGCAGTTCTTTTTTGAGTGCTAGTTTTGTGTGTGAAATACTTCCATCCTTCATTTTGCTCTATATCTCATTGCAGTAGCTTTTTGGGCAGAAGCTTACGGTGATTTTTAAGTTGTTGTTTCTTGGGGGTTTTTTAAGCGGACATTATTAAAATTCGTTATTTTTCCTTCTACACAGGCTGCTTTGATTATGCAGGTTCTTCAACTGACTGCAGACCAGATTGCTATGCTGCCTCCTGAACAAAGGCAGAGTATCTTGATCCTAAAGGAACAAATACAGAAATCTACTGGAGCACCTTGAAAGGTTAGTACACTTAATCTTACCTGAGTAGGACACATTCCTTGTGCTTTATGGGTATATATACTTTCAAGTGTTTGTTCACCTTAAGACCCTTGATCATGTTTCTCCTCTTTGAGTAGTTCAAGCCATAGTTATTCTTTGAGTTGCTGAATTCAGTGTGGTCTTTTTAAACTCTTCTTTGCAAATGATAAAATACCTGATCAGATTAGCAAAATCAAAATACAAAAATGTAGAAAGTTAAGAGTAAAAATCTTCGTCTTCTCAGTTTCATTTCTCAGACATTACCTTTAAATATAGTTTGGTGTGCATCTTTCCAGTATTAGTTATGATATTTTATTACATGCTTTCTCATTAAAATGTAGAAAATACACACCATTTAAATAGAATGTATAAATATTTTCATTTCCAGTATTTGCTTTATATTGAATATTTTTATGCTAAACTATTATAGCACATAATTTAAGGTAGCAAATGTCTACCATCACTATAAGTTTCTGTACATTTCAGAGATTGCTGTACACTGCTACTCTTATTTTTCTTGCTCATCAGTCAGGTAGAAAAGGATCCAGATAACCTGCCTCATAAATAATCATGTGGCCTAACTTGATTACAGGTATTGGTATTTCTTTTTTAAAATTTTTTCCCTAACATCTTTGTATTTAAAAAACAGTTCCATTTTCTTGAAACAGTTTAAAATTTACATTGTTCCAATATCAACCTGAATAATTACCTTTGTCATTTCTATTTGTTTCCCTACCTACATTATAATGCTCATCTCAGTAAATTGTATTTTGAAATACTATTGTGGGTGATGGGGCTTTAATGCTTAATGGGTACATAATTTCTCTTTGAGGTGATGAAAAAGTTTTGAAACAAATAATGGTGGTGGTTATATGATACTGTGAATATAACTAATTCCACTGAAACGTGCATTTTAAGAAGGTTAAGATGGCAAGTTTATGTTATATATATTTTACCACAATAAAAGTGTATTCTTATTTGTAAATGTCTTTAAAGCATCCAACATGTAAATATACATCATATCTAAATTTAGACTTGAAATGACTATACTTTAGCAGGAAGCTGGCGTGGATAGACATCTATCTATGCTTTTCGTGTGACCGCTACCTAAACATTTTATTCTACATATCCCAGATGTTCTGTTTTCTTCACTAAAAGCTTAAAATAGCTATTATATTCAGAGGAGTAAATAGGCTATTCCTCTCTTTTGCTTTTTCTACTTTATTTTTGTTAAAAAAGACATTCCTACAAGAAAAGAAAATTATTATTTTTTGATACTGAAAGTAGAATATTTCTGATAATTATTTCATTATGTATTCTTGATTATAAAATATTGCAGAGGACAACTTAACCCCAGGGCAAGGATTTTGATAGGGCTGTTTTTTATGTTTTGTTTTGTAATTATTCAGATTCATAGGTGGTTGTTGTTAGGTGTCGTTGTGTCAAGTACCACTCAGTGACCCTGTGAACAAAAGGCCTAAACCCTGCTCTATCCTGAGCCATCTTCACACTTCCTGACACACAAGAGCCCATTACAGCAGACATCGTGTTAATCCACCTATCTGGCTGAGGGTCTTCCTCTCCTTCACCAACCTTCCACCATTTTCAGCTTCATGTACCTCTCTAAGGAACACCCCCTCCTAGCAACATGCCCAAAGAATATCAGGCAAAGCCTTATCATCCTTGCCTCCAGAGAGCACTCTGGCTGCACCCTCTTGTAGTTGTTTGTTCTCTTGGCCATCCATGGGAAGTTCAGTGCTCTTTTCCAACACCACAGCTCAAAAGCGTCAATTCTTCTGTCATCCCAGGTCATTGTCCAGCTCTCAGATGCATAGCAAGTGATGACTGTGGCCTGAATCAGACACACATTCATCCTCAAACTGACATCATTACTCCTCAATAATTTGGAGAGGTCCCTAACTGCAGATTTTCTCAGTGTAATGTGTCTCCTTATTTCCTGACTGCTGGTACCAAGGGTGTGGATCCAAGCAAAATGAAATTGTTGACGGTTTCAGTCTCCTCTTCGTCCATCATGATTGTTGCTTATATGTCCAGTCATAAGAATCATTGTTTTCTTGACATTGTTATGCAGTGCATACTGAAGGCTGTATTCTTTGATCTTCTGCAACAAGTGCTTCAAGTCCTTCTCACTTTCAGCAAGCAGAGTTGTGTCATCTGCATAACTCATGTTATTTATAATCCTGACATCATACTCCTCTTCAGAGTCCAGCTTCTTGGATAATTTCCTCAGCATACAGATCTAATAGGTTTGAAGAGAGAACACAACCCTGATTCACTCCTTTCTCAATTTTAACCATGCAGTGTTCCCTTGCTGTGTTTGCACAACTGCTTCCTGGTCCAGGTATAGGTTCCACATGAGCATAATTAAGTGCTCTGCGATTCCCATTCTTCTCATTGTCAGCTACTTGTTACGATTCACACAGTCAAATGTCTTTGCATAGTCAATAAAGCACAAATAGACATTCTTCTGGTATTCTTTACTTTCAGCCAGGATCTTTCTGACATCAGCCATGGCCTCTTCTAAATCCTGCTTGAACTTCTGGCAGTTCCATTTCTATGTACTGTTCTAGCCGTTTTTGAATGATCTTCAGCAGTATTTTGTTTGCATGTGGTTTTAATTACATTGCTCAATAGTTTCCACATTCAGTTTGGATCACCTTTCTTGGGAATGGCAAATATGGACCTCTTCCAATCTATTGGTCAGATAACCTGTCCTCCAAATTTCCTGGCATAGACTGGTGAGCATATCGAAGACTGCATCAGTTAATTAAAATGAGTCAACTGGTATCCCAATTCCTGGAGCCTTGTCAATGCCTTCATTGCAGCTTCTTCTTCCTCCTTTATTACAGCTGGCTCTTGTTTATATAGTACTTACTGAAATTTTTCAGTGTCAATCAATTCTTCATGGTACAGTGATTCTGTGTATTCCCTCTATCTTCTTTTGATGCCTTCTTGGTCATTCAGTATATTGACCATACCATCTTTCCTTATTGCGACACAAGGCTTAGATTCACAGGAAGTTGCAAAAATGGCACAAGAGTCTTTTGTACTCATCACCCATCTTCCCCCAATGGTGACATCTTAAGTATTTATATCTAATATCAAAATCAGGAAATTTATGTTTATAAATTTCTGATTACTAATCTGTAGACTATAATCCATTTTTATAATTTTTAAAAACTTGTGTTCCTTTGTTTATGTATGTGTTGTTGTTTGGGTGTTATGTTTTGTTTTTTCTAATTTTATATGGGCAAAGTTTTGATGTGTATATGCTGTTACTTCTGTATATTGTGGCCAAAATGTTAACTCTACTTCATCCTATATCTAGCTAGTTGTGAATGTGTGTACCACCACTGACAGGTATAGTCTCATCACCCTTAGATTAGAGGTTTTCAACCAGAGGCAGCTTTGCTCCCCAAGGGACATTTGGTAGTGTCTAAAGACATTTTTGTTTGTTAAAAGAGAGGGTGGGGTTTATTACTGACATTCAGTGAGTGGTGACAGACTTTTAAACATCTTATAATGCACAGAACATTCCCATATAACAGTTACCTAGTCCAAAATGTCAGTGGTGCTGAGGTTGAGAAACCCTGCCGTATGGGATAATTGCTTCTGGAAAGCAGAAGGCTTCCTCGGAAGTATGTCCCTGGTGATTTGTAGTGATCTTATGCATAGCCTCCCTCCCCAGCCTTTTTATTTCTTTCTTTTTACTCCTGTTTGGGGAAGAGAACTTTATCTGTACTTCTAATGACTTTCTCCTGACTTTCTTACAGGTTTTCAAAATACCTAGCAACAAATATGGCAAATAATTCCATAACTGTGTAGGAATATTGAAAGGATGACTTCTACATCTAACTCTTGAACGACTCAGATTGGTGCCAGGTGGAGGACTGCCATGACCACTCAGAACAAAATCACTTTATTTCTGTTGGGTTTTAGTTTGTACATTTTTCTGTGACTTGAAATAAACTTTGAACACAATATTAGTACACTTCAAATTGATGTACATGACCTTTTTGCTTTTAAAAAGCTGTGAAGCCTAAGGGAGATGCCTTAGATTTGTTTCCCACAGTAACCACAGTATTATAAGTTGATGTTTATTGCCATACCTGTGCTTTTGCTTTCAAGTAAGCCATTTTCTTTTCTTGATTAAAATATTTGATAATTTTTCAGACACTGAAACATTGTTTTCTGGAAATTAGTGTCTCTTTAATTTGTTTTCAGCAGGAATCTGAGGATTTAGCCTTTGAGAACCTTCTAAAATTTCCTTTTGATTCTTCTGGGGAAAGAGTAGCAAGTGCTTAAAGAGACATGAAATGTTCAGAAAGCCACCAAAGAGCCTTGCATAGCAATGTGTTTAGTTTCTAAAATCCAATTATCAAATCCATTTTTATATCATTTAAAATCATATAAATGTATTTTTATTCATACACATAGGTCAGAATTGAGGCAAGAAGGTGTGTTTGCACTGGTTTGAATGTATGCCAACACTTAAGAGACAGTAGACATTTACTTATCTATTCTAATACTCAAAAAAGCCACTAAGTTTTCACATGTCCAAGATTAAAAACTGTAAATAAAGAAGTGAATATAGTATTTTTCATACTATCCTTCATTAACCTACAGTTTACCTTATAACAGTATGTATTCTGGTAAAACATTGCAAACCCTAAAACATCTATATTTTCCATTTATTTTAAGAGGGCCAAAAGTAGAGCATAAGCAGCCAGATTTTTCATTATATATGTCCTACCTACTTCCGTGAGGACGGCTATGAGCATAAGTAGTGCTGTTGGCTTTAACTTATGGATCTTTCAGCCTTATTTTGTTTCTCTCATAGTGGCATAAGGGGAAACATGGTTTCTCTCCATCAGCCCAACCTCAAGAGGTTGAGAGTTGCCTTAATAATTAGTCAAGTTCTACTGGAACTACTCTTGAACCTGTTTATATTTTCAGAATCCTATCTCTGGGTTAGGATTGTGGTCAGGTGAATTAAAAGCCTGACTTAGGCTTAGAAAATGTAATAACATATTGCTTGCATGCAAAGCAAAAGAAAATAATTAATCAACTTCATGAGAGACATTGAAATTAAGGGATTTTCTACTCTGAAATATATACACAATTATGGCAAAAGTTTGTTGATTAAAGTATTTCAATTTTACAGTAAAAAAAATTGATTAAACCAGCACCTGAGCATTGAGTATCCTGATCATCCCCAAGTTAGGATGTTGATTATGTGTAGAATTAATTATTACCTTTTCTACCTGGTTGTATCACTGTTCAGACCTTGATATTTTGATTTTGACTAGATATTAAGAGCAAAGCTTTCCTCATCAGGAATTTCTAAATTTTAAGACAACACTTAAGTTGGAATTGAAGTTCCAAATCAAGATCATTGACAGGAACTGTAGCTTTAATATTCTGTTGTGTATCTTCCTAAAGGTTTCCTGAACTAGGTAGCTGAACTCTGGGTGAGCAAATTGGCAACAGCAGTGGTATCTCAATATTTCCTTATGGAACACCCTTCAGCACTTTTTATTGCTGAACAATTAATAAATACATTTAGCTACCACAGCTTCGTGACTATCATACTGTGATCAGAGTAGTGACTGAAAAAACTCTTATTACTCCTTCAGGTCATACAGGTTTCTGGATAATTTTAGAAACAACCTCTTCTTCACTCTTGGTCACTTAAAGGGAGATACATAGGTAATGTGATGGTAATTCAATAGAAATGTTGTCTTTGGCCACTGTTTTTTTCCCCTTTTTGGACTTCAGTCTTCTTTTATTTTAGTGATTCACTTTGACTATCTACATCCCATGGCCACTGCAGTCCAGGGGCAGGTAGATAGCTGAAATTTTAAAACAACAACATTTTGATGGGGAAAAAAAATGTTTGCTTATATCATTGAGTGAATGTGTCCTTTCTGAACTAGAAGGCTTGAAATATTAAAATTCTAAAGTCTTTATCTGTTTTTAAAAACTTAGACATTAAAACAGACTAACTTAGACATTAATAACTGCTGTTAATAAAAATGTGGATAAAGATTCTCTGTTAATAAGTCATTTTAGGATTGAGTTCAAGTTTTTGCGATTATTAATAGCAGAATATAAACAGAAGCATAACGTTCTTTCAGGATTTTCTTCCGCAGATAGAAAGCTCAGGAAAACTAACAAAAACTCACTGAACAGTTAAGAAAATCCTTCATTTGTTGATGAGCAAAGATAGTAAAGCAGAAATTGCTATTCAAACTGGATAAGACCATGTTTAAAATGACAGTAAGAATGTACATCGTTGGTGTTATATGGGGATGTGGTTCTTGATAATTTATGTTCATTGTTATTTATGTTTATTATGTTTTGTCATTAATTATTCAATAAATTTTTTTATTTAAAAAGTCTTCTAAATCTTCTGTGACCATGGGAGGGAAGAGAGACTTTATGAGCCCAAGTCCAAGAAAGTGACACAAAATCTGGGGTTAAATTGTGTAAATGACATCCACCAAAATTCTATCAAGTTTTATGGTAATCATTACTTTACAAAAGGATTTATGGTTCTTTTCCTTAGAAAGGATCCATGGACTTTGCAGTTGTGAATTCTGAACATGTTAGGTTGGTAGAGCTCTCATGTATGACAAAGTTGATTGCATTCAAAGCAAGGAGTCAAGGCTGGAGAAGTGCAAAGCTTAAGTGATGGCCCAAGTAAATTGTTAAAGGCTCAAAGGAGAGACAAGATATAGATTGCTGTACTTATGCCTGTAATTCAGAAATTTTATTTGTCAAATAGAATTGTATTTTTCCAGAATCTAAACTAGAATACTGATGGCAGTTTTGCAGGCTCTTGACAAAATTCTGAGGGCCATAACAACTCCACAAACCTGTTGTAGAATAGTAAGGACTCAGAAGTCCGCAAAAAGAACACACAGGTCTATCCTGGAGAGGGTGAAACCAAGCTGCAAGGATTTTGAAGCTCCATCTCGCATACTTTGGGAACATGGCCAGGAGACCAGTCCTTGGAGAAAGACAACATGCTTGGAAGGGTAGAGGGACAGTGCAGGAGAGGAAACCCCAGGGTGAGATGGATTGACACATTAACTGGGGTAATGGATTTAAGAGTGTCAGAGACAGACTGGATCATGATAGAGCTGGGTTCAGAGCTATTGTGCATAGGGTCACTATGAGTTGCAGGTGACTTGATAGCACTTAACAAAAGTCAGCAAAGTACGCTGAATGTTAGTAAGAATGGAGAAACTCAGCTGATTGAGTGTGATACAAATCACCTCAAAATCAGATTTTGATTCCTTTTCATGTTTTATTTAACTTGGTCTGATTTGAGTATTGGTTTAGCAAATCTATTTTCCACTCGACAATTCATACACTTTGTTACATATTGATTGCAATGTTAACAGCATTCATCCCATTTCTTTTCTTTTCCATTTCAATTTCCCCCATCTTTTCCTGATTTTTGAAAGGGCAAAGAGTACCCTTTTGATCTCAAAGAGTTGATTCTTCTGCATGCCTGTCTCCCTGTTATTACTGTTCACCTTATAGGCCTGTCCGTTGTTTGTTTGAAAGTTGAGCTGTGAGGGTAAATTGAGTTACAGCGCCAAAAGGCCATGGTCTTTGGGGTTCCACCAGTCAATGTCCAACCAAAGAGCCTAATCTCTTTTTTATTATTTCAAATTTTGTTCCACATTTTTCCTCCCACTCTATCCCATGATGTTGTAATGTAATCCCTTTCAGAGCAGTCAGTAGTGGTAGTTCAGTCTCAGGATCATGGAGGTTGAAGTTTGCATGGTTCATTAATCCTTTGGATTAATTCTTGCCATGGGTATTGATTTTCTTCACTTTTCTTTGCTTCAGATGGAGACAGAACAATAGCTGCACTTTTGGTGGCTGCTATCTTTTAAGACCAAAGTAAAATGTAGAACATTGTGCGCTATGTTACACTAATTGGCCTTGATTTCCAAGACTATGGTCCCAGAACTGGCATTCATTCTCCCAGGTCCAGTGACTCATTATTGCCTCAGGAGCTAAGAAATTTTCATAATTTGGCCTGCATACTACATTTATAGAGATATTTGCAACATAGATAAATACGTGTGTAGAAATAGTTTATGTCAAACCTATATACATTCATGGGTGTAGTCCCATACCTGTTAAACTTTAGTATGAGTCCTCCCAGTGTCTTCCTTTACCTTGGTCATTTTATGCTGATCACCCCCCTCCCCATATAGCAGATTGCCTTCCCCTTCACTCATATGAAAATCCTCCATTCTTTTTTATTTTTTTTAATCCTCCATTCTTGATGGTGGTGGT
Organism: Elephantulus edwardii; assembly: GCF_000299155.1. Classification (NCBI taxonomy): domain Eukaryota; kingdom Metazoa; phylum Chordata; class Mammalia; order Macroscelidea; family Macroscelididae; genus Elephantulus; species Elephantulus edwardii. The sequence goes on from NW_006400060.1 coordinate 951,605, forward strand.
GGTTGTTAAGAAAAGTCCTTGACACTTGCATGTGTGACTTTCACCCTTTCTCCAGGTTCATAGGGTTTCCGGAGGCAAGCTATTTACAGAAGTGGATGCCACTCCTGCTTCCAAGCTTGTTTTAACCAGAGAGTGCCACCAAACTGTTCACCATGGGTAACCGTTACCACATTTGACACATCAGTGTCACAATGTTCAGCTGCACAGCGACCACAAGTTACCTTGGTAAGGCAAGTGGACACACCAGGGCTAGCAAGTCCACTCTGCGGCCACCCACTTTAAGCAGAAAGAGAGCCACAAACGTCCCCACATGTGTCTTTTGCAGGTTCACAAGGCTGCATCCACCCAGCTGACACTGAGACCCAAAAGAGACCCACTAGCCCTTGCCTATCCTCTAGGCATGGCCATAGATTTCAGTATTTTACCACTACGACACACCTAAACTCTGGGCCAGAGACCCTCCCAGTTCATCTAGCAAGTCTGGTCTGCAGCCTCTTGATGGTAGTTTCCTAATATTTTCAGGTCACAGCACTTACCACCTTTACCACCCTCATCACTCATCCTTACCTGTTTTATTAAGATAGACTTGAGCGATATAATACAGTGTAGTGATTAGATGCTAGGCTCTGGGGCTACTCTGTCTGGGTTACAATTCTAACTATATTACAGTTTTTCATCTGTAAAATAGGATATAAGTAGTACCTATAAAGGTTGGGGAACTCTGATAACCCAGTGGACAGGCGTTTGTGCTGCCAACCCAGAGGCAGGCAGGTCATTTCACCAGCTTCTTCACAAGAGAAAGGTGAGCAATTTACAGTTTCTGAAAACACACTGGAGGGTTAGCGATGAGTTGGTTCTGACTCAAAGGCAGTAAGATAACTCTCAAGGTTATTTTGAGGACTAGATGAAAGACAGAAACCATTTTAACAGATGCCTAGTACATAAATACATGTGTGTTAGCCACCACTAAAGCACTATAAGTTTATCTCAACCTGAACATTTCTCACACTAACTTGGTAATTTTCTTTCTGGCCAAGGATAATCTTTCTAATTATGCTCTGGGTCTAACCCTTATTTTCCTTCTTTCATACCTTCTCTGCTTGCTTGGTTGGTTGCTTTATTTTGGGGTGGTTTTTTTCCTTAAGGTAAGGTTTATATAGTATAACATTCACCATAAAGTGTACCAGTTGTAATTTAGTTTATTCCAACTCTTGGCATTTGTGTCTGAGTAGAACTGTGTATTCCCAAGGGTTTTTAATGGCTGATTTTTTTTTTTTGGTCAGTCCTTTTGAGGAATCTCTTGGCGGATTTGAACTACCATCCTTTCAGTTAGTTTACCATTTTTACCAAGCACGTTTAGGATTTGTACCACTTCTTAAAGTGTACTCTTTAGTATAACCATCATTCTTCATATAGTACAGCTTCTTGAATGATTTGTGCAAGATAGAAATTAAAAGGTATGGAAAAGATACAACTCTGACACACACCTTCTTTGATTTTAAACCATGCAGTGTTCCCTTGTTCTGTTCAAGTTCTGTTCTGTTCTAGGTATAAGTTTCTCATGAGCACAATTAAGTATTCTAAGATTCTCATTCTTCTCAATGTCAGCCATAATTTGTTATGATCCACATATTCAATTGCCTTTACATAGTCAATAAAACAAACATCTTTCTGGTTTTCTCAGCTTTCAGTCAAGATCCATCTGACATCAGCAGTGATAGCCTTTGTGCACAGCCTCTTCTGAATCCAGTCCTTGGAAAAGGACATCATACTGGGAAAGGTGCAGAGAAAGAGAAGACCCTCAACAGATGGACTGATAGTGACTATAACAATGAGCTTGAGCAAATCAGAGATGGTAAGGATGAAGTGGAATAGGGTAATGTTCTGATGTATACTTCATAAGGTTGCTATGAGTTGTAGTCAACTCAGTGGCACCTAACAACAACAACAACAATCATCACTATATAATTCCAGAAAATTTGTCATGTCAATATAATAAAAGACACTAGGAATTTTGTTGGTGTAGTCTGTAGTATGTTGCTCTGCTAACCAAAAAAGAAACCCTATGCCCATTAGCATTCATCACCATTGGTTCCCAGTAATCCCCACTCCAACTCTGTTGTTGTTGTTGGGTGCCATCAAGTTGAGTACGACTCTATGAACAAAATATCTGAGCCCATTCTATCCTACATCATCCTCACACTTCCTGATACACAAGACTTCGTTACAGCAATCACCACATCAATTCACCTGGTCTATGGTCTCCCTCTCCTTCTCTGACCCTCTGCCTTTCTTGGCATTGTGTCCTTCTCCAAGAGATAGCCCCTCTTAGCAAAATGGCCAAAGTATGTGAGGTCAAAAAGCACTTTGGCTGCACCCTCTCCAACACATTTTTTGTTGTTCTTTTGGTTGTCCATGTTTTGTTCAATCCTTCGGGTTTTCTATGTACATTATCATCACCTGCATATAGTGACAGTATAACCATCTCTTTTCCAAACAGGATGCTTTTTATCTCCTTCTGTTGTTGTATTATCCATTAAGTTCTTCCAAAAGAACATTGAATAAAAGTGGCAACAGTGGCATCTTTGTCTGCTCCCTGTTCACAGAGAAAATGCATTTAGTCTTTTTCCACTTAGAATGATACTGGCTCTTGGTTTTGCATATATACTTTTCACTATTTTGGGGAAATTCCCTTCTATTACAATTGTGTTGGAAGTCTGAGCAAGGTGTGTTGGATTTTGTCAAATGCCTTTTCTGCATCTTTGCTAAGATCAATGGTTCCTCTTATTTGCTTTGTTAATAATGATTTGTGATTTCTGTTGATTGTTTTTCTTATGTTGAACCACCCTTGCATACCTCTTAAGAATCCCACTTGGTCATGATTATATTTTTTTTTAATGTGTTTTTCGATTCTACTTGCTAGGATTTTGTTAAGGATGTTTGCATCTAGGTTCATGAGAGATATTGGTCTGTAGTTTTCCTTTTTGGTAATACCTTTCCCTGGTTTTTGTTAGGCTTGCTTCATAGAATGTTTCTGGGAGTGGACCTTATTTTCTATATTTTGAAAAACTTAAGTAGAATTGGTAATAAAGCTCTGAATGTTTGGGAGAATTCAGCTGTGAAGCCATCTGGTCCAGAACATTTTTGTGGGGGACTCTTTATGACATGCTCAATTTCTTCTTCTGTGATGGGTCTGTTCAAGTGTCCTATATCTGATCATGTCATTATGGATAGGGTATGAATTTCAACTAATTTGTCCAATTCCTGTAAGTTTTCAACTTTATCTGAGTATAACTTTTCATAATAATCCAAGTGTATAGATTTCATTTCCCTCTGGTTCTACTATGATGTCACCTCTATCATTCCTTAATAAAGTCATTTGTGTGTTTTCCTCTTTCTCTTTTGTTAAGTTTGCCAGTGGTTTATCAATTTTATTGACTCTTAAAAAAAACAGCTGCAGGTCTTTTTGATAGTTTCAATTATTTTTTTGTTTTCTATCTCATTGATTTCAGCTGTTGTTCTTACAATTTCTTTTCTTTTAGATGCTATTGAGTTAGATTGTTGTTCTTGTCCTATTTGATGAAGGTGTTGTGTTTGTTAGATCATTTATTTTGTTTGTTTCCTCATTTTTTTATGTGTTTGCATATTGCTATGAACTGGCCCTTGAGGATTACCTTAGCTGCAGAGGTTTTGGTATGTTGTATTTTCATTATCATTTGTTTCAAGGAACTTTTTATTTCATTATTTATTTCTTCTATAACTCAATCGTGTCTGGCAAGGTGTTATTTAGCTTCCACTTTGATGGCTTTATAAGCTTTATCCTCTTGTGGTTAAAGTCTAGCTTTATGGCATTGGGGTCTGAGAAGTATTATTTCAATCTTTTTTAATTTGTTGAGGGTGGCTTTGTGCCCTAATATGTGAACAATTCTGGAGAATGTACCATGCGCACTTGAGAAGACAGTGAATTGGGTGCAGTGCTAAGAATATATCCACCCGGTCAAGTTGGTCAACTGTGTAGTTTAAGTGATCTTCATCTTTGTTAAGTTTCTTTTGAGGTGACCTATCTTTTGAAGAGAGTGATGTGTTAAAGTCTCCTACCACTACTGTGGTGCTGTATATTTCTTTCTTCAGTTCTGCTAACAGTTTTATGTATTTAGCAAGTCTATCATTTGGTGCATACATGTTGACCAGTGTTAAGTCCTCTTGATGTACCATGCCTTTAATCACTATATAGTGCCCTTCCTTATCTTTTATGGTGATTTTCATTCTGAACTCTATTTTATCAGAGACTAGTATTGGCAGCATCAGGATGGATGGTGAAGAGACTGAGATTGTACACAGCTTTAGTTTGCTTGGCTCCACAGTCAACACTCTTGGCACCAGTAGCCAGGAAATTAATAGGCGCATTGCCATGGGAAAGTCTGCTGTTAGGGACCTCTCCAAAGTACTGAAGAGCAATGGTGTCTCTCTGGAGACTAAGGTCCACCTGATACAGGCCATGGTTTTTGCAATCAGTTGTTATGCATCAGAGAGTTGGACAATGACCAAGGAGGATAGAAGGAGAATTGATGCCTTTGAGCTGTGGTGCTGGAGAAGAGTATTGAGAATACCATGGACTGCTAGGAAAACAAATAGATTTGTCCTGGAGAGGGTTAAACCGGGTGGCTCCTTGGAGGCAAGGATTCTGAGGCTCCGTCTAACATACTTTAGACATGTTGTGAGGAGAGACTGGTCCTTGGAGAAGGACATCATGCTTGGGAGGCTGGAGGGACAGCGCAGGAGGGGAAGGCCCTCTATGAGGTGGATTGATTCAGTGACTGGGATAATCAAGATGGGAGTGTCAGAGATAGTGTGATTGGCACAGGACAGAGCAGAGTTTAGGGCTGTTGTACATAGGATCGCTATGAGTCGCAAGCGACTCAACAGCACATAACAACAACAACAACAATTACAGTACCATTCAAAATTAGACTCATAGTAGGTGTTTGTAGTCAGAATAGTATTAGACTTAGGGTGAGATTAGTGAATGACGGGCTTTCTGAGTGCTGGTAATAGTCTCTTTTTATATCTGGGTGTGTTTGCTTTATGAAAATATGTCAAATTATACTCTTGCTATTTGCATTTTTTCTGTGTGTTATACAGCAGTGTAAATCTAACTCAAAATTGTTCTTTTGAATAGGGTCACTATGAGTCGCAAGCGACTCGACAGCACATAACAACAACAGTATTGCCACTTCTGGTTATTTTGTGGATGCCATTCATTTGGTGTCTTTTTTTCAGCCTTTGATTTTGAGCCTATCTTTCTCTTTGTTTATTATGTGTCTCTTGTAGACAACATATTGATGGGCTTTGCTCTTTTATCCATTCAGCTACTCTCTTTTCTCTTGATTGCAATTGCATTAAGTCCACTCCCATTAAGTTTGATTTTTGACAGGCAAGGTTTTATCATTGCCATTTTGCTGCATTTCTCTTTTTTTGTTATTTCTTTTTACTATGGTCCATCTACTTTCTTTTGGTGTCTCTGTGTGTAGGACTTCCTTTAAAAATTCTTGTAGCTTTAGGTACCAGACAAGGATTCCCACTGTCATCACTTCTTTTCAGTGTTGGATTGGAAGTGCTTACTAAGGCAATACAACAAGAGAAGGAAATAAAAGGAATCCAGATTGGCAAAGAGATGAATAAACTGTAGCGATATGCAGATGATATGATAGTATACACAGAAAACTCCAAAGACTCAACCAAAAAAACCTGTTAGAATTAATAGGCCAATTTAGTAGAGTGGCAGAATATAAGATCAATATTCAAACATCAATAGGATTCCTGAACAGTAACAAAGATAACTCAGAGAAGGAAATCAAGAAAGCAATACCATTTACAATAGCCAAATACAAATTGAGAAACTTGGGAGTGAACCTAATCAGAGATACAAAAGACCTACACAAAGAAAACTACAGAACACTTCAGCAAGAATTAATAGACCTAAAGAAATGGGGAAATGTGCCCTTTCATGGATAGGAAGACTCAATATTGTGAAAATGACAATCCTGCCAAAAGCAATCTACAAGGTCAGTGCAATCCCAATCCAGATACCAAATTCATTTTTCCAGAAGATTGAAAGGGAAATTATCAAACTTATTTGGAAAAACAAGAGACCACAAATAAACAAAACACTTCTGAGAAACAAAAATGAGGTTGGACGCATAACACTCCCTGACCTCACAACCTACTACACAGTGGTAGTAACCAAAACAGCTTAATACTGGTACAATGACAGGCACACAGACCAAAGGAACAGAATTGAGAACCAAGAAATATACCCAGCTATCAGAAATGCACAATCTGAAGAGGATAAAATTGATCCATGGGACCGTCTAAAGATTAAATCCATGTGTATATCAAAAACTTTTTCCAACAGGGTGAGAAAAAACCTACAGACTGGAAACAATCACTTGATAATACCATCTTGGACAAGAGTCTTAAAACAAATGTTTACAGAATACTCCTGGCCCTCCACAAGAAAAAGACTGATAACCCAATTACAAAATAGGCAAAAGACATGGAAAGACTTTTCAGAGGAAGATATTAGAATTGCAAACAGATACATGAAGAAATGCTCCAAATCACTGGCAATAAGAGAGATGCAAATCAAAACCACTATGAGGTACCATCTCACTCTTGTAAGAGTGGCAAAGTTTAACAGGGCAGCAAGTAATAAATGTTGGAGAGGATGTGGTGAGAAAGGAACTCTTATACATTGTTGGTGGGATTGTAAAATGGTGCAACCACTCTGGAAGGCAGTTTGGCACCTCTTCAGAAAGCTGAATTTGGACATTCCATATGACCCAGATGTTCCACTGCTTTGAATATACACTGAGAAAATGAGAACTGAGGCACAAATGGAGATTTGTACACCATTGTTCATAGCAGCATTAATCACCATCACAAGAACATGCAAAAGCCCATATGTCCAACCACGAACAAATGGATTGAGATATTATGGTACATTCATACAGTGGAATACTATGCAGCATGCAGGAGCAATGATTTTATAAATTATTACCTAACTTGGGAGGGACTGATAGCATTATGCTGAGTGAACTCAGTTCTACAAGAATAAATATTGTATTAAACCATTATCGTAAAATGCATGTAAGGATCCAAGAGGCATGGGAGAGATTGGAAGCAGAGGGATGAGGATGTGCAGGGGAGGGGGGGATTAACCATGGGGTTGTACAATTTGATGGGTGGGGGCTGAGGGAAATGGAAAGAATTTGTTCTTGAAAACAATGTATTAGAATTTTGTCAATAAATTGGTAGGAAATAAATAAACATACAAATAAAGCAAAAATTCTTGTAGGTTGGGTCTATACAAACATACAAGGAAATCTAGTGAATACCAGATCATTCAAATACATGCATGGACAACTAGAGTCAAAGAGGAGGAAATAGAAGATTTCTACCAACTTCTTTTAGTACCTCTTTCACAATTTTCTTGTGATTTCTCTATCCAGTCATAGGTATTTTATTCCTTTTGATGTCATCCCACTTAATTCTAATATTTTCTTCATGTCTTATCTCGGACTTTTCTTCTAGTATTTTTCCATTGATGTTCTTGTCTTCCAGCTCACTGACTCTCTGCTCCATCTCTTCTGTTCTACTCTTTTGTCCTTCCAATGTGTTGGACATGCTGCCATTTCAGTCTTAATGTTCTAGATTGCATTTTCATCTCTCTTATTTCTAGTACTGTGTTGGCAGTACTCTCTGTATCTTGTGATGATTTTTTTAAGTTCCTGTACCTCTTTATCTGTAGTTTCAGTTCTTCCCTTTTTTTTCATTTTTTTCCATATTTGTGCAAGTTCCTCCTCATCAATGTATTTCTTCTGGCTCCATGTCTCTAGACCATTTGCTTTCTTGTTGGTTTCCATTGTTTCTTCCGTCATTTGCACCTTCTTCCATAGCTGTTCAAATAACTTCATCAATATTTTTTTTTCTGGTTCTTTACCTCTAGGTTAGTCCCTTTATTTGTGGCTTCCATTGTTTCTTCCATCATTTGTACTTTCAGTCATAGATGTTAGATTCTCTCAATATCAACATATATCATCGGCCTTCTTGACTCTGGGGTATTCATGAGGTCTCTAGTATCCTCTGCTTTTTTTTGAGAAGGCTTACTTTGTGGGGTTTTGTTCCACAGTGTTTGAAACTGCCTGTTGCTTTGTTGACATTATGTAAAGTTTTTCTTGGTGTTAGGTTGTTTTTATTGTGTCTGTGAAAGTTGTTGGTGGTTTTTTCCTTTATGTTGTTACTAATTAGTTGCCAAGTTAAAATGTGGTGAGCCACTCAATCCACTGATGTCCTTTCTGGGAAAATATGCCTTTCCTTAAGTTCTTGAGGTTCTCTCTGTTTCATACTGAAGTCCTATCAGAATCTTGCTTTGAAGTAGTCCTCTGACACCCACTCTATCTACAGACCTCCTTCATGTGTGAAGTTGTTGAGTGGTGTGTGATCAGGTGCTCTACACTTTCTCATGCACTGCTCCCCACCCCGCCCTGGACCTTAATGTCTTCCTTTGTCTCTAGAGTTGCACAAGAGTAGAGATCAGGGATACCAGCTCAAGCAGGTTTCATGCAGGAGGTCTCAAGTCTGCCCTATCTCTCTCTCTCCCAGAGAGCTATGAAAATTATTTCCTCTGCTTGTAGTCCTGAATACTAAATTCTTTTGTCCTGTGGTCCCTGGGATGTCTCTGCAGCCACGGATGTAAGAACCCCCATATGGAGGGAGCTATAACCCCAGGGACACCTCAGTCCTGTCTTCCCACAAGCAATGGAGACTTCTCACTCTTGGCACAGAGCCTCCCCTTCCCTCCCCTCCCCTTCTCTCCTGCAGCTTAGTGTTCTCCTTTGTCTCTGGTGTGGAGGGAGATAGGACCCTAAGACAACTTATATGCAGAGGCTCGCAGGTCAGCCCTCTATCGCAGAGAGCCAAGAAAATTCTTTCCTCTGCTTGAAGTTCTGTATACAAAAGTCTCTTATACTGTTTGGTCCCTGGGATAGCCCAACAGCCACAGAGGCAAGGCCCTCCTCGCCCCCCCGATGGAGAGACCTATAACCCAGGGATGCCTCAGTCCTGCCTCCCCTCTCAAGCAATGAAGAGTGCTCACTCTCCTCACATTATTCTTAGGCTTTCTTAGTTTTCCTTCCTTTTTTATTCTGCTTTTTGTTCTAGCAGATGACAATTTTATCTTCAGTTTCATTCGTTCTGTGTTCCATCGCTTCAACTCTCTTCATATGTCCCTCCAACATGTTGACAGCATCTGAAACATTGATCTTCACATTCTGAATTGTGGTTTCTTGGGTTTTGGTTTGTGTGTTGTTGTTTTTTTTTTAAGACCCTCCATTGCCTTCTTTGTTTTATCTGCATTGTGTGGGATTGTTCTTTTACGTTCCTCTTGTGGTTTTGGGTTTGGTTTTTTTTCCCTTGCAGAGTCCTGAAATTCTTTGAGTTTGTCTTTCACCAACTGAAAATATTCAATCATTGTTCTTTTGAAGTCTGTGTCAAAAAGTTCCATCAGACTTTTTGGCTTCAGGAAATCCATTAATACTTTGTTGCATTTGGGGGGGTGACATCATCTGCTCCTTCCATATCATTGCTGTGGTAAAGTTTTTCAGGGCTAAAGTCTAAGCAGGCTGTTAATCTGATAACCCTGGCTCAGTAAGTCACTGCTCCAGAGAGAGGAGCAGCTATCTTGCCGGAGGTTTTCTCTAATCTTTTTTTTTTATTATTAATTTCAATGAAAATTTACACAGACGTTAGATTTCCATTCATTCATTGTTGCACTTTTCTCCCCTTTCAACCCTCCCCCCTAGTACACTACCCTCTTGGAAAAGAAAAAGAAAAATTCTTTCATTGTTTTACAATCCCTCCCTCCAGGTCCACTCTACTATATAGCCTTTGCTCTGGACTCCTGTCATGACAAAAATACCTAATGACATATCCCTTTTAAGCAGTTTTCTCCCTCATGTTTCAATGCAGTATACATTACAGAACCCATCTTTCTCAGTCTTCCCCAACCCCGAAGTCAGTCCTGTTATACAGCAGAGGCATCATGCAGTATTTGTGTTTTTGCAACTGAGATATTTCACTCAGCATAATGTCCTCCAGGGTCACCCATTTTGAATAATATTGCATGAGTTCCTTGTTTTTCAATGCAGCGTAGTATTCCATTGTGTGAATATACCACTGCTTCTCTGTCCATTTGTTTGTTGATGGGCACTTAGGTTGTTTCCAAATCTTTGCTATTATGAACAAAACACTTGATTGTTAATGAAATAAAAAAATGACCCATTTACACCCCACATTCAATTAAATAACAACCTATCTTACAGAATCCAACAACTTCACACAGGAGGCTCCAAACTGAACACTCATAGGCAGGGCCCAATCGACTATTAAATATAAACACACACACACACACACACACACACACACACACACACACACACCCCTTCAGGTACTGATAGATTTATACAAGAGACTTCCAGTCCACAGCTGAATGTTAATGAAACAAATACAGTCAATCCCCTTACACTGACTGTTAACAAAATTCAAAAGACCCAAAGTTTAACCTGACTTTGAATTAAATCTAAACACCCACCTCTCCAGAATCCAAATTCTTCCACTGGTGACTCCAAACTAGAGAAGTCATAGGCAGGGCCCAATTGATTTTTAAATGCAAAGACCCACCAAGCTTGTCCTGATATATCTTAACAAGAGGCTTCCAGCTCACAGCTGATTGTTAACTGAAGCAAAATGACACTCAACTTTTAATTAAATAAAAACAAGGTACCTTCCAAAATCCAACTGCTTCACACAGATTGCTCCAAATTGGAGACTCTTAAAGAGTGTCCAGTTGATATTTAAATACAAAGGACAACCAGCACATCCTGATTTATTTTATCAAGAGGTTTTCTGCCCACAACTGATTAATGAAATTGAAACTACTAATTTCCTTACACATGATTGTTAACAAAATAAAAAATGACTAACCTCTTTACACCTGACTTTCAATTGAATCAAAACAATCTGCCTTCCAAAATCCATCTACTTCACAAAAAATACTCCAAAATGGAGCCTCTTAGGCATGACCAAGCAGAATTTTAAATACAAAGGCCCCAACACCAACTCCTGATTGATTAAAACATGCGCCTTCCAGCCCATAGCTGTTTGTTAACTAAATTAAAATAACTAATCTGCTTACACATAATTGTTTAAAAAATAAAAAAATAATGACCAGTTATACCCAACTTTCAATTGAATCAAAACTACCTACCTTCCAGAATCTAACTACTTCATATGTTGTTGTTGTTGTTGTTGTTGTTATGGCTGTTGAGTCACTTGTGATTCATAGCAACCGTATGTACAACAGCCCTAAACTCTGCTCTGTCCTGTGCCAATCTCACCGTCTCCAACACACCCATCCCAATTACCCCAGTCACCGAATCAATCCACCTCCTAGGGGACCTTCCCCTCTTGCACCTGCCCTCCACCCTCCCAAGCATGATGTCCTTACTCCAAGGACCAGACTCTCCTTACAACATGACCAAAGTATGTCAGATGAAGCTTCAGAATCCTTGCCTCCAAGGAGCCAGCCTGCTTTAACCCTCTCAAGCGTTGTTGTTGTTGTTGTTGCTGTTGTTGTTGTTATTAAGTACCGTCGAGTCGCAGGCGACTCATAGTGACCCTATGAAGGAGAGTCCTCGATTCTTGGGTGCCTTTCATCCTCTCTCAAGCATAGACAGCTCTAAAGTGGAGACTCTTAGGGATGGCCCAATTTCAAATTCAAAGACCCACCAACCAGGTCCTGATTGATTAAAACAAGTGGCTTCCAGCCCACAGATGATTGTCAACTAAATAAAAATGGCCATTCTGCTTACACTTGATTGATAACAAAACAAATACTGACCAACCTATTATACCTGAGTTCCAAATAAATCAAAACACTATACCTCCAGAATCCAACTGCTTCACACAGAAAATTCCAAACTGGAGACTCTTAGGCAGGACCCAACCGACTTTCAAATACAAAGCCCAATCCACCAGGTCCTGACTGGTTTAAACAAGAGGCTGCCAGCTCATAGCTGATTTTTAACTAAACTCTAACTGTAGACCATCACTATTCCTTTTCTCCTCCTAATTTGCTTACTTTGCATATTTTATTTAAGTAGAGCCATACAATATTTTGACTTTTTTTTTAACTTTAAAAAAAATTTATTATTATTTTTTGTGTGTACAATCAAATCAGATCTGACTGGTACAGGAGATTTCCCCTCCTTCTCCAGCAGAGTATCTGGTAGATTTGAACCATGTACCTCTGGGATTCCAATGTAGCTTCTAGCCACTAGGCCACCAGAGCTCCCTAATTGACTTTTATGAATGGATCACTTTATTTGTCAATGGTTTCAAGATTTTTCATGCTGTAGCATTTTATGACTTCATTTCTCTCTATGGGTGAAAAATACATCGTTGTGTGCATGTACCATATTTTGTTCATTAACTCGGATAACAGCAAAGAGGCTGTGCACTGGGGAAGGTCACCTCAGATAACAGCAAAGAGGCTTCTTTCAGGTAACCAGGCAAAACCGGCCAGAGAAGGGAAGATGGGAAGCTGCACACTGGGGAAAGTCACCTCGGATA
>NW_006400060.1:967124-970775 GCF_000299155.1 Elephantulus edwardii
CGGTGACTGGGGTAATCGGGATGGGTGTGTCAGAGGCAGTGCGGTTGGCGCAGGATAGAGCAGGGTTTAGGGCTGTTGTGCATAGGGTTGCTATGAGTCGAAAATGACTCGACGGCACATAACAGCAACAACAGTTGATGGGCTTTTTTATTATTGTAAATAATACATTGGTATACAAGTATATATCTGAATTCCTGTAGCTTATGTATATACTGAGAATTCAACAACTTTGTCTCACATACTTCGTTCATATTGTCAGGAGGGGCCAGTCCTTGGAAAAAAGACATCATGCTGGGAAAAGTGGAGGGTCAGAGAAAGAGTGGAAGACCCTCAACAAGACAGATTGACACAATAACTGCATCAATGGATTCACGTATATCAGATATCATGAGGATGGTGCAGGATAGGTCAAGGTTCAGATCTGTTTTTCATAGGATCTCTGTGAGTCGCAGTCAGCCAGCCCAGTGGCATCTAACAACAGCCAAGAAGTGAAATTGTTAAGGTCGTATGATAACTATATTTAACATTTTAGGAATTGCCAAAAAGTTTTCCAAAATGCTTAGACTATTTCAAATTCCCACACCAATGTAGCAAGACTGCAATTTCCCCACATCTTCCCCAACCCCCTCCTAGTCTTCTCTTTTTTGTCTTTATTTTGTTCCTACTACTAGCTCCAGATTTGTGTATATACTTAAATCTTCCATAATATACATAAGCATTTCCTGGACTCTGCCACTCTTCCCACACTGTTTCCCAGGCTTCCTTAAAATTTTTTCCATGGATTTTTTAAAATTGAGATTTTAATTAAAGTTTATAGAGAACTTGGATTTTCAGTCATTCATTATTGGACATTTTTTTCCCTGCCCACCTCGCCTCCAGTTCACTTTTTCTTTTAAAAAAAATTATTTCATCGTTGTACAATCCCATCCTCTCCCCAGTCCACTTTACTATGCAGTGCTTAATCTGGATTGCTGTCATGCAAATAATACCTAAACATATATTTCTTTTAAGCAGTTGTATTCCTCATCTGTTTCAACGCAGTGTACATTATTTATCCCCTCTTTTTTAGTTTTCCCCAACCCCCATATCAGTCCTGTTTTATAAAAGTGACATTATTGCAGTATTTGTCCTTTTGTGACTGAAATATTTCACTCAGCAAAATGTGCTCCAGGGTCACCCATTTAATATTTCATGAGTTTCTTGTTTTTCAGTGCTGAGTAGTATTCCACTGTGTGACTATACCACAGCTTCTCTATCCATTTGTTTGTTTATAGGCACTTCGGTTGTCTCCATCTATTTGTTATTGTGAACAATGCAGCAGTAAACATGGGTGTACATATATCTGTTTGGGTGGAAGTTCTCATTTCATTAGAGTATATTTCCAGTAGTGGAATTGCTGGGTCAAATGGCATTTCTATTTCTAACATCTTGAAAAAGCGACATACTGCCTTCCATAGTGGTTGCACCATTTTATACTGCCACCAGAAGTGAAAAAGGGTTCCAGTTTCTCCACAGCATCTCCACCATTTGTTGTTTTCTGCTCTTTTGAATTTTGCTATTCTTTCTGGGGTGAGATGATATCTCATACTTGTTTTGATTTGCATCTCTCTTAGAGCTAGGGATTTTGATTCTTAGGAGGCCCCATTTATCTTTTCTATCCTCTTCTGGTTGTAGGTTTTTTCAGGATGCTTGGAAGACTGTTCATGCTGTGGATTAGGGCTTATAGAGTTCTTCCAAGCTTTTCTCTGATGAAGTTTATAGTCCTTGGTTTTAGTCCTAGTTCCTTGATCCACTTTGAGTTCTTTATTGTAAGGTGTGAGGTGTGGGTCTTGCTTGAGTTTTCTGCAGAGAGTTTTCCAGTTCTGCCAATTTTTTTCCTTGCTTTTTTGACTTTTAAAAAATAACAATTTCTCCAGGTTCTCCTCCATCTCCCCTGGTGCTGCGGGCCAGCCGAGGGAAGGGGAGAGCCGAGGATGAAGGACACAGAGAGGCTAAGACTAATAGTCAGTAGCAAAGTTTATTCCAAAAATTCTGAGTTTTATTCTTTTGCAGATAACAGAGAAACAGCTCAGCCTCAAGGCCAACAATGTGCTTGTTTTGATATCACCGCCACCTGCAAGATTGCTTCCAATTAGCAAGCAAGGCCATCACAACAGTCTTTAGGGAGGGTCATACCATTCCACACATCCCTGCTTGGCCTTGGGGTTCAAGGAACGGTTAACTTGTTTTTGCTCCTTTCTAAACATCTGCACATTTGAACCTGGCATAAAATGGCTACTTGATTAAAATGGCTGCAGTATGGCTCACTTTTTGACATCCTGCTTCCTTGAGTTGTTTTCTATCAGGCAGATACTATAGCCAAGATGGAGTTAGTCTTGCTGGTCTTTTGGTAAAGGGCTAATCTTGCTTTACAAATTAGCCAGGCCCCAAAACCTGGCTTATCTTTCTTCCTTCCTACATAATGCAGACATACCTGTCTTCTGCCACCCCTTCTTTCTTGGCACTTCCATCCACTTTTACAACTTCTGTCATGTTCGACTCAAATAATATGATAATTAGCATCAATTTATTTCTCTTATATAATGCTTTATATTTTTTGTTGTCTTTGTACGGTACTGTCAAGTTGCCTGTGACTCATAACAACCCTATGTACAACGGCTCTGAACCTTGCCATATACTGAGCTAAACTTACTGTGACACACCTTATCCCATTGCCCCAGTTAACATGTCAATCCATCTCATCCAGAGTCTTCTTTTTATGTATCGTCCCTCAACTATTCGAAGCATGATATCTTTCTCCAAAGACTGGTCCCTCCTGGCCACATGCCCAAAGTATGTGAGGTGGAGCTTCAAAATTCTTGCCTCCCAGGAGAAACTTAGTTTCACCCTCACCGAAACAGACTTACTTGTTTTCCTGGCAGTCCATGGTATATTCAATACTTTCTCTAGCACTTCAACTCAAAGGCATCGATTCTTCTACTGCCATGCTTAGTCATTATCTAGCTCTCTGATGGTTAGCATGTAATTGCAAAGATTATGGCCAGAATCAGGTGCACCTTTGTCTCTAGATTGACATCATTGCTCCTCAAGACTCCGAAGAGGTCCATCACAGCAGACTTTCCCAATGCAATTCACCTTTTGATTTCCTGACTGCTGGTGCCAAGACCATTGATTGTGGAACCAAGCAAGATGAAATTGTTAACAACCTCAAACTCCATCACGGTACTGCCAATTGGCTCAATGCTGGCAATCTTTGTCTTCTTTCTTTTTAATTTTACTAATTTTAATGAACATTTACAGAGATTTTGGATTTCCATTCATTCATTGTTGCACTATTTTCTCTACCCACCCCATTTTGTTCCTCTCTTTTTTTATTCCCCTTGAAAGTCTGTTTTAATTGTCCCATTGCCACAGTGCTTGTCAAAATGAGTTCTGATTAATTTCCTGTCAGTGTGTCCTTTGCCATTCCCTATCACTCCTCCTTGAGAGAGATTTCACCCTGATTCATAGGGAAAAGGGGACAGCGTATTCTCTTAGCTACTTCATGCTGGAAAAGGACACTATAGGTTTCAGGGTGAAGATTTTCTCTCACTACTCTAAAGGGCCCATTTGGCAACAGGAAACATGTAGACTATTGTGGAGATTGATTTT
>NW_006400060.1:971733-977376 GCF_000299155.1 Elephantulus edwardii
CCTGACACAGGCCCTAAACTGGCAGCAATAGCTGCCCCAATAATTTTGGCCATTCTCTGGTCTTTTCTCTTCCCTCTAGATCCCAGTTATTAAAAAAGGGGAAAATTTAAACAAATAATTTTGAACAATATAATATTTTCATTTTAAGGCTAGAAATATTAACAATATGATCATTTCCATTCCAGAAATACGGAAATACATGTTCCAATGCAGTTCCTATTTTCCATAAATGGTTATTGTAAATGTGGATACAGTTTCACTATTCCTCCTCCATGCCATGATACAGTGTTATTAGCATGAGCAGTTATAAATCCATTGCCTTCATTACTCTAACTAATTTTTTAAATTTAAAGTTAATATTAATATAAGTAAAAATTTACAGAGACTTTGGATGTCCATTCATTCATTTTTGCACATTTCTCCCCTCCCAACCCTCCCCCCCAGAACACTATCCTCTTAGAAAAGTAAAAGAAAAATTCTTTCATTGTTTAACAAACCCTCCCCCAGGTCCACTCCACTATGTAGCCTTTGCTCTAGACTCCTGTCATGACAAAAATACCTAATTATATATCCTTTGTAAACCATTTTCTCCCTCATCTGTTTCAGTGCAGTATACATTATTGAACCCATCTTTCTCAGTCTCTCCCCAACCCCAAGGTCAGTCCTGTTTTACAACAGTGGCACCATGTAGTATTTGTCCTTTTGTGACTGAGATACTTCATTCAGCATAATGTCCTCCAGGGTCACCCATTTTTAATAATATTGCATGAGTTCCTTGTTTTTCAATGCAGCATAGTATTCCATTGTGTAAATATACCACAGCTTCTCTGTCCATTCATTTGTTGATGGGCACTTAGGTTGTTTCCAACTCCTTGCTATTGTGAACAAAGCCACAATAAATATGGGTGTGTATATATGTGCTTGGATGTCAGTTATGGTCTCTTTGGGGTATATTCCCAGTAGTGGAATTGCTGGGTCAAATGGTATCTCTATTTGCAACTTTTTGAGAAAGCAACATACTGCCTTCCACAGTGGTTGCACCATTTTACACTCCCACCAACAGTGAATAAGGGTTCCAGTTTCTCCACAACCTCGCCAGCATTTGTTGCTTGTTGTCCTGTTAAATTTTGCAATTTTGACTGGGGTGAGATGATATCTCATAGTTATTAATCTTTATATTCTTGATGTTAAGCTTCAGTCCATATTGAAGACTACAGTCCTTCTGCAGCAAACACATCAGGTCCTCCTCAGTTTCTGCAGCAAACACATCAGGTCCTCCTCAGTTTGAACAAGTAAGGCCATATTACTTGTGCGATGCAATTTGTCGTTGAGTCTTCCTTCAGTACTGATATCACACTCCTCCTTGTAAAGTTCAGCCTCTCTAATTATCTTTTCTGCATATAGATTGAAAAGGTATGGAAACAGGAGACATCCCTGATGTACTCCCAATTTTCAATATGCAGTGTTTTCTTGCTCTGTTCTGTTCTGACAACTGCCTCTTGGTAAAAGTATAGATTTTGCATGAGCACTATCAAATGTTCTGGGGCTCCCATTCTTCTCAAGTTAACCACAATTTGTTGTGATATACACAGTCAAATAACTGTGCATAGTCAATAAAGCACAGCTAGACATTCCTCTGGTACTTTATGCTTTCAGCCAAGATTCATCAGACATTGGCGACAATGTCTCTAGTGCCACGGTTTCTTCTAAATCCAGCTTATATTTCTGGTAGTTCTCTGTTAATGTACTGTTCCAGTAGTTTTGGATAATCTTCAGCAGGATTTCATATATTGTCTTACTTAATCTTCACAACAACTCTGCAAGTGAGTTGCTGTTGAGTACTGTGGAGTCAGAATTGACCCATAGCTCACTTCCGTGGGTTTTCAGAGGCAGTAAATTGCATAGCAGTTTATTGCATATCTTTTTCCTACAGAGTGACTGGTAGATTTGAACCACGTGCCTTTAGGTTGACAGAGTAGCTCCTTACCAGTAGGCCACTATAGTTCCCTCTGCAAATGAGTAGAGCAGGTATTTACTAACATAATCCTCATGTTACAGAGGGGAAATCTAAAGCTGAGAGGATTTTCTAGCTCAAGGTCTCATAAAAGGAAAGTGTCAGAACTAGAATTCAGACTCAGAGACATTTAGATGCTAGTCACTGTGTTCTCTCTACTGCTTCCATGAAGCCTTTCTTGATCATTCCCATGTATCTGTTTTCTTTCTTCAGATGTTCCTATGCCTATTTTCATACAGGGAGTGCATTATATTCTACTCTGACTTGATTGTATACATCTCTCTCTCTCTTTTTTAAATGGTTGGTTTCTTTTTTTAATTTTATACTGGTTTACTTACAAAGTCCATAAAGTTTGTATACATACTCCCTAAGAACAGGAACCATTAATGTAGTTCTGTTTGCCCCATGTTATTTATTATTGTTGTTGTTGTTGATTGCTGTTGAGTTGAGCATGGCTTATAGAGACCCAATGAACAAAAGACCTGAAACCTTCTGATAACTATCATTTCTCAAAGTTCATAGAGTTTCCAGAGGCATGTTGTTTAGGAAGTGGATGCCACTCCTGCTTCCAACAAAAGAGAATACACACCAAGAATTATTATTTCTAGGTTTCATAAAGTAAAGTGTGACTCATAGCAACCCTACGAACAATAGATCTGCACCTTGCACTGTCCTGTGCCATCCTCAAGAGCTCCGATATGCTCAAACCCACTGTTATAGTCACTGTGCCAATTCATCTTGTTGAGGGTTTCCCTCTTTCTCTAACCCTCCATCCATCCCAGCATGATGTCTTTTACCAAGGACTGGCCCTTCCTGACAACATGCCCAAAGTGTGCGAGACAAAATATCACTATTCATGCCTCTAAGCAGCACTCTGGTTGCACTTCCTCCAAGATAGGAGGACTACTTATTTCCTTAGTAGTCTATGGGATATGCAGTACTGTTCACCAATACCATAGCTTCTCAAATAGTGAATGGTGGGCTTACAATGATGTTTCTGGAACTGAACAGATCTTCCCCTACCAACTTTTTCTGGGAGTTTATCTAACACAGTCAATTTAGGTTTTTCCCCCTTTGCAATGACTGGTTTCATAGCACTAAATATTCTCATTCTTTAAATATGTTTCTAAAATCCTCCAGAAAGATTCCCTGTGGTTCAGTCATCAGTTCTTGATAATTCAAACGAGATTTTTTTTTTACTTTCAATAGAAGCAATTAAGGCCCAAAATATATTTTAATTATTTAGGTTCTCTAAATCAAGTTCACAAGCTTCCATCAAATTCCCAAGGCCTTCATAGATGGAGATAGTCCACCTTTCTTCTTGGAGGAGAAATGTTGGCAGAGAAGTTGTTGGATTTCAATTAGCAGTGCAACACATTGTATATATTATGCTACAACTGAATCTCATGGGCACAATGTTTAAATGGGGGCTTGGTGGGACAGCAAGCATGTCTCCTCATTTACACGATCTTATTGTGCCAGAATCCCAGGAAAAAATCTTCTCAATTTTAAGCAAGTGTCTAAGAATGGTGCAGATACTTTATGCTGCATATCATTGCCGAATACTGTTCAACATGCTCTATTGCCTTTACACAATCTGCCAGCTCAACTAACTAAAAGAGGATACACTTACCTTGGGTAAGCAGTATCTATTTTGTCCCCGTTAGGTCTCCCCAAGGAGGCTTTCTGTTTTAGACTTGTCACAATGGCATTAGCTTTGTTGAAGTTTAATGCTTCATGACCACCCTGGAATAAAAGAAATACATTTAAAAAAGCAGATCCTGACAGCTGATAGCTGCTATTTCCTTCAACTACTTTGTGTGTATATGGTAAAATACAAATGAATAATATACATGTTCAACAACTTCCACATGTATAACTCAGTAAGCATGATGATAGATGGAGAATACATTGCGGTTGTTAACAATTACAGCTTGCTTGGCTCCACAACCAACACACTTGACATCAGCAGTCAGGAAATCAAAAGATTAATTGCACTGGGAAAATCTGCTGTCAAGAACCTCTCCAGAGTACTGAAAAGCAATGATGTTAGTCTAGAGAATAAGGTGTGCATGATCTGGGCCATGGTCTTTGCAATTATTTGCTATGTATCAGAGAGCAGGACAGTGACTAAGGATGATAGAAGAAGAATCTATGTCTTTGAGATGTGGTGCTGGAGAAGAGTCTTGAACATACCATGGACTGCCAAGAAAACGAATAGGTCTGTCTCGTACAGGCTAAAACCAAGTTTCTCCTTGGAGGCTAGGATTTTGAAGGTGTCTCACATACTTTGGGCATGTGGCCAGGAGGGACCAGTCCTTGAGAAGGAATCATTCTCAGAAAGGTGGAGGTATAGCAAAGAAGAAAACCATGGATGACATGGATTGACACAGTAACTGGGGTAATGGGGGTAGGTGTGCCAGAGTCAATGAGATTGGCTCAGGACAGAGCAGGTTTCAGATCTATTGTATATAGGGTCACTATGAGTAGGGAACCTGACAGCACATGATGACAACAACAACAACAATTCAGTAATACTGGTTCTTGGAAAAATTCAAAACTATTCCACCAAAATTAAATAAAATCATGTAAGAGAGGAAGATCCTTTCACCTTTCTAAGCATGATATCCTTTTCACTTTTCTAAGATTCTTTTCACTTTTCTAAACATGATGTCCCTTTCCAAGGAATAGTCTCTCCTAGCAACATGCTCAGAGTATATGAGATGAAGCATATCATCTTTGCCTACAAGGAGCACTCTGGCTACATTTTCTCCAAGACATAATTATTTGTTCTTTGGAAGTTCATGGAATATTCAATACTCTTCTCCAACTTCACAGCTCAAAGACAGTTCTTTTTCTGTCATCTTTATTCATTCTCCAGCTGTCAGATGCATAGCAAGTGACCAGAAAAACCATGGCCTGAATCAGATGCATCTTAACCCTCAAACTGATCTCATTGTTCCTCAATAATTTGGAGAGATCCTTGACTTCAGACTTACCTAGTACAATACATTTCCTAATTTCCTGACTACTGGGGCCAAAGGTGTTTATTTTGGATCCAAGCAAGATGAAATAATTGATAACTTTAATCTTTTTCTACAGCTATCATATTGCCTATTGCTCCAGTGGTAAGAGATCCAATCCATATTGAAGGCTGTATTCATTGATTTTCTGCAATAATGGCTTCAAGTGTTCCTCATTTTCAGCAGGCAAGGTTGTATCATCTGTATAACACAGGTTATTGATGAATCTTCCTCTGATCACACTCTTCTTCATGGACTCCAACTTCTCAAATAATTTGCTCAGCATTCAGATTGAATAGGTATATAGAGAGAATACAACCCTGACATACCTCTTTCTTAGTTTTTTTTCTAATTTATTACTCATTTCAATGAAAATTTAGAGATGTTGGATTTCCATTCATTCATTGTTGCACTTTTCTCCCCTCCCAACCCTTCCCGCTAGTACACTACCCTCTTGGAAAAGAAAAAGAAAAATTCTTTCATTGTTTTACAAGCCCTCCCCCCAGGTCGACTCCACTGTACAGCCTTCGCTCTGGACTCCTGTCATGACAGTAATACCTAATCACCTATCTCTTTTAAACAGTTTTCTCCCTCATCTGTTTCAAT
>NW_006400060.1:978223-985943 GCF_000299155.1 Elephantulus edwardii
TTATCTTCTCCTGGTTGTAAGTTTATCAGGATACTTGGAAGACTGTTTATGTTGTGGATTAGGATTTCTAGCGTTCTTCCAAGCTTTTCTTTAATGAAGATTATAGTTCTTGGGTTTAGTACTAGGTCCGTGATCCACCTTGAGTTTGTTTTTGTATATGGAGTGAGGTATGGATCTTGCTTGAGTCTTTTGCAGATACTGTCCCAATTTTGCCAACACCATTTGTTAAAAAGGCTGTCGTTTCCCCACTTAACTGATTTCATCTCCTTCTCAAAAATCAGTTGACCATAGATAGAGGGGCTGATCTCCGGGTTCTTAATTATATTCCATTGATCTATGTGCCTCTCATTGTACCAGTACTATGCTGTCTTAACCACCACAGCAGTGTAGTAGGATTTGAAATCAGGGAGTGAGATGCCTCCTACCTTTCTTCTATTTTTAAGGAGTGCTTTGCTTATTCAAGGCTTCTGTCCATTCCAAATGAAACTGGAGATTGCCTTTTTAATCTCCTTGAAGAATGGGATTGGTATTTGTATTGGGATTGCATTAAATGTGTAAATTGCTTTTGGTAGTATTGCCATTTTGACAACATTGAGCCTTCCTATCCATTAGCAAGGGATATTCTTCCACTTCTCCAGGTCTCTTTTTGTTTCTTGTAGTAATGTTTTGTAATTTTCTTTGAATAGCTCCTTTGTGCTTCTGGTTAGATTTATTCCCAAGTATTTAATCTTCTGATTAGCTATGGTGAATGGTATTGTTTTTCTTAGTCCCAGCTCTGTATTGTCTTTGTCCAGCTGATTTTTGTATGTTGATTTTGTATCTTGCTCCTTTGCTGAATTGGTCCACTGTGTCCAATCGTTTTCTTGCTGAGTCTTTAGGGTTTTCTAAGTATACTATGATATCATCTGCATAGAGAGATAATTTTACCTCCTCTATACGTATTTGGATACCTTGTATTTCCTTCTTTTGTCTTATTTCTATCGCTAAGTCTTCCAATACTATATTGAATAAGAGAGGCGATAGTGGGCATCCTTGCCTAGTTCTGGTTCTTAAAGGGAATGCCTTTAACCTCTCTCCATTGAGGACAATGTTGCCTCTCAGGTTTGCATAAATACTTTACTATGTTGAAGAAATTCCCCTCTAATCCTGTTTTGTTGAGTGTTTTAATCAGGGAAGGGTGTTGAATTTTGTCAAAGGCCTTTTCTGCACCCATTGATAGGATCATGTGGTTCTTGTTCTTTGCTTTGTTAATATGATGAATTACATTAATTGTTTTCCTTATGTTGAACCATCCTTGCATACCTGTTATGAATCCCACTTGTTCATGGTGAATTATTTCTTTGAGGTATCGTTGCATTCTATTGGCCAGTATTTTATTCAGGACTTTTGCATCTCTGTTTATGAGAGATATTGGCCTATAGTTTTCTATTTTGGTAGTGTCCTTTCCTGGCTTTGGTATCAAGGATAAGTTTGCTTCGTGGAATGAGTCTGGGAGAATCCCATCTTTTTCTATTTTCTGAAATAATTTATGTAGAATTGGTGACAGTTCTTCTCTGAATGTTTGATAAAATACACTTGTAAAACCATCTGGTCCAGGGCTTTTTTTGCCTGGAAGTTGTTGTATTACCTTTTCAATTTCTTCTTTTGTAATGGGTCTGTTCTGATGTTCAGTTTCGGTATGTGTCAGTTTAGGTAGGTTGCGCATTTCTAAGTATTTGTCCATTTCCTCTAGATTTTCATATTTGTTTGAGTATAGTTTTTCATGATACTCTAATGTTACCTATTTTATTTTAGTTGGTTCTGTTGTGATGTTGCCTGATTCATCTCTTATTCAGATTATTTGTGCTTCTCCTTTTCTTTTGTGAGTTTTGCTAGTGGTTTGTCAATTTTTTTAACTTTTTTCAAAGAACCAACTCCTAGTTTTGTTGATAGTTTCAATTGTTTTTCTGTTTTCTATTTCATGTCTTTCTGCTGTAATTTTTTTATTTTTTAAAAATTTATTTTATTAATTTTAATGAACATTTACAGAGATTTTGGATTTTCATTCATTCATTGTTGCACTTTTTTCTTTACCCTTCACTCCCCTGAGTTCGCTCCTTTCTTTGAAAAGCAAATGGTAAACTTCTTTGTTGGTATACAATCCCCTGCCCCTGCCCCAAATGCACTCCTCTATGCAACCTTAATTCTGGGTTCCTGTGATAGTCATAATAGGGTATCATATATCACTTTTAAACTGTTCTCTCCCTCATGTGTTTCAATTTAGTATATATAATCTATCCAGTTCTTCTCAGGTTTTTTAGAAAGTGTTGGGTTTTCTTGCTGTTCTTTTTCAATTTGCTGGAGATGTTGGGTTAGAGAGTCAATGGTCAGTTTTTTCTTCCGTCTGATGAGTTTGCTTATTGCTATAAATTGACTTTTGATTACTGCTTTATCTGTTTCCCAGAGGTTTTGGTTAGTTGTGTTTTCATTGTCATTTGTTTCAAGAAACTTTTTTATTTCATTTTTTATTTCTTCTATTACCCAGTCATGTTCAAGCAAGGTGTTGTTCAGCTTCCAAATGTATGGTTTTTTTCTCCTTTATGTTCTTATTATTAATTTCTAATTTTGTAGCATTATGGTCTGAAAAGATGCTTTGTATTATTTCTGTGTTTTTTAATTTATTGATGCTTGCTTTGTGACCTAGAATGTGATCTATTCTGGAGAACGTCCCATGCACATTGGAGAAGAAGGTATACTGCGGTTTTGGGGGGTGCAGTAGCCTATAAATACCTATGAGGTCAAGCTGGTTTATTCTGTAGTTTAATACTTCAGTATCTCTGTTGAGTTTTTTTCTGGTAGTTCTATCTTTTCTTGGGAAGGGTGTATTACAATCTCCAAGTACAATAGTAGTAGTGTTGTCTATTTTTCCCTTTTCAGTTTTGTTAATGTTTGTTTTATGTATTTTGCAGGTCTTTCATTTGGTGCATAGGTATTTATTATTGTTATGTCCTCTTGTTCTATTGATCATTTCAGCATTATGTAGTGACCTTCCTTGTCCTTTGTGATGGTTTTTACATTGACGTTTATTTCATCAGAAATTAATATTGCTACTCCTGCTTTTTTCTGGTTGCCATTTGCTTGGTATATTTTTTCCCCACCCTTTTACTTTTAGCCTGTCTTTATCTTCATTTATCAGGTGTGTCTCTTGTAGACAACATATTGATGGATTTTGGTTTTTTTATCCAGTCTGCTACTCTTTTTCTCTTCAGTGGTGCATTTAAACCATTCACGTTCAGTGTGATTACCGAGAAGCAAGGTTTTATTGCTATCATTGTGTTGAGTTCTTTTTGGTGTTGTTACTAGTTACTTTGGACCATGCAGCTTTCTGTGGTATGTCTGTAAGAAGGACATCTCTGAGTCTTTCCTGTAATGCTCGTCTTGTTTTTACAAACTCTCTTAGGTTCTGCTTTTCTGGGAATATCTTGGTCTCTCCTTCATATTTGATGGATAATTTGGCTGAGAACAACAACAGTATTCTTAGTTGACAGTTGTGTTCTTTGAGTGTTTGATATATGTCCTTCCACTCTCTTCTTGCTTGCAGGGTTTCTGCTGAGTAATGTTAACACTTAATCTTATCTGTTCTCCCTTATAGGTTACTCTTTGTTTCTCCCTTGCTGCTTTCAGGATTTTCTCCTTATCTTTGGTTCTGGCAAATTTAACTATGATATGTCTTGATGTTTTTCTTTTGGGGTCTAATCTATATGGTGTTCCCTGAGCTTCTTGAATATATATTCTCTGGTTCTTCATTATGCCTGGGAAATTGTCCTCTAGTAATTCTTCCACAACTTTTTCAGTGCCTTTACTTGCTTCTTCCTGTTCTGGTATTCTAATGATGCTCATGTTATTTCTCTTGATGGTGTCCCACGTTTTTCTTAGATTTTTATCTTTTTCCTTCTTTTTTGAGTCTGCTTTTTGCTCTAACAAATCAGTGGTGACGATTCCGTCTTCAGTTTCACTGGTTCTCTGTTCCATCTCTTCAACTCTGCTCATGTGTCCCTCCATCATGTTGACAGCCTCTGAAACATTGGACTTTATATTTTTGATAGTGATTTCTTGTTTTTCCAGTGCCGCTAATGCCTCATTTGTTTTCTCTGCATTGTTCTACATTGGTGTTTGTTTTTGTTTTTTGTTTTTTGGTTTTTTTAAGATACTCCTGGTTTTTGCTTGTAGTATACTCTAATTTATAAAGTTTGTCTTTTATCCTTTGAATATATTCAATCATTCTTCTTTTAAATTCTGTGTCAGAAAGTTCCATCAGGCTTTCTAGCTTCAGGAAATCCACTGATACTATGTCAGCCTTTGGGGGTGACATCTTGCTTTGCTCTTGCGTATATTGTGGGATAACTTGCTTTCCTCGAGATATTGATATATTCTTGATGTGAAGACAATGCTCTAGAGATCAGTTGGGTAGCTGCCCCACTTGTGTGTTTCTCTTTACTTCTGACTTGAGGGAAATGTCACTTCAGAGCCTGTGAGAGCACGTAAGAGAGGTCAAGGTGCTCCCAAATAAAGACAAGTTGATTGACCAGACGTGTAGGCACCACTGTGGTGCCAAATGGGCTGAGGCAGGCACAGGGTTGGGGTGATTGCAAGGGCAGACCAAACCCTTGGGGGACCTCACTCAGACCTCAGCTGTCTGGGTGTGCTCATGATTGGGGTCTCTACTCAAATTCCCACTGTCCATTTCCCACCCAGTAGTTTTCACTCAGTGGCCACTGCCCAGTGGCACTTATATAGGTGCCCTTACACAGCAGCCCCTGTCCAAGCAAGGTCCTGGGTCCAACGGTACCCAAAAAGTCAGAGTCAAATTCTCAGCAACCCACTAGCCTCTGGCTGGTCTGCAGAGTCTACAAATGTTCAGACAGTTTACCACTTGCTGCCTCACTCCTGGGCAGTCATTGTGGCCCAAGAGAGCTCGGCCAAATTCCCCACCCATGGGCACTCCCTTGGGTGCTCTCCCAGGTAATCGGCAGTGCCCCAGAAAACCCATTCAGGATCCTACTGGCCTTTCTCCTGCCAGATTAGTCCCACAGCAGCTTAGCTGGTGGCTCCGGTTGATGGCTGAATCCATGACATGGCTTTGTGGTCCTGTAGCTCAAAAAAAAACCTGCTGCAACAAAAGTTCTGATTTGAAATCCTACTATCCATGGCTCTTCGAGTTGGTTGGTCTCTGTGCAGTGTGAAGGACTCTCTAATGACCCTTGGGTTCCACTGGGATTGCAGGGCTGTGGTGGAGGCACTTGGTTGTGGAGCCACGGGGGTGGGGGAAAGCACTGGGCTGTGGCGAGGTGGGGTGTGGGAGCACGGGGCTGGGGGGTGGGGAAAGCACAAGGTTGGGACACTACCACCAGGAGTCAGGGGGTGGGGCTTGCGCGCCACCAGGGGTTTATGCAGTGGCAGGCCACGGGGTGGGGTCACTCAGCTGTGGGAACAGGGGGGCTGTCACTTGGTGGTGGGCCTTTGCTCCTCTGTGGTCACACAGCAGTGGGGGATGGTTGCTCCTCCAGGGTCTTGTGGAAGCTGGGGGCAGTCTGTTGCTCTCTGGAGTCACAAGGTAGCAGGTGGTTGCTCCCTACTTGCTCCTGGTGGGTGGGTTCCACAGTGGCTTGGCTGGTGTCTTTTGGCTGGGACTCAGCTTTACTGTGTGTGGTTTAAATTCCAGCTCTCCAGCTGATTCTTAGTTTTAAACCATACAGTTTTCCATTGTTCTTTCCACTGAACAGTCTTTTGTTATAGGTTTCATACAAGCACAATTAATTGTTCTGGTATTTCTGTTCTCCTCATTGTTAGCCAACACTTGTTATTATCCACACAGTCAAATGCCTTTGCATAGTCAATAAAGTACACATAGACATTCTTCTGCTAATCTTTACTTTCATCCAGGATCCACCTGACATCAGCACTGATATCCTTGGTGCCATGGGCTCTTCTAAATCCTGTTTGAACATCTGGAATTTCCTACCTATGTACTGTTCTAGCTGTTTTTTAATGATCTTCAGCAGTGTTTTGCTTATATGTGATGTTAACAATGTTGTTGTTGTTATGTGTTGTCAAGTCACCTGCAACTCATAGTGACCCTATGTACAGCAGCCCTAAACCCTGCTCTATCCCTTGCCAATCTTATTGTCTCTGACACAACTCTCCTCATTACCCCAGTGACTGAATCAATTAATCTCATCAAAGGTCTTCCTCTCCTGCTCTGTCCTTCCACCCTCCCAAGCATGACATCCCTCTCCAAGGACTGGTCCCTCCTTGCAACATATCCAAAGTACGTCAGATGAAGCTTCAGAATTCTTGCCTCCAAGGAGCATCCTGGCTTCACCCTCTCCAGGACGAACTTGTTTGCTCTCCTAGAAGTCCCTGGTATATCCAGTACTCTTCTCCAGCACCACAGCTCAAAACATCAACTCTCCTATCATCCCTAGTCATTGTCCAGCTCTCCGATTCATAGAAAGTAATTGGAAAGACCATGGCTTGGATCAGGCGCACCTTAATCTCCAGACTGACATAAGTGCTCTTCAGTAAGTTGAAGAGGTCTCTGACAGCAGGCTTTCCCAATACAATTCGTCTTTTAATTTCTTGGCTGCTAATACCAATAGTGTTGATTGTAGAGCCAAACAAACCGAAGCTGTCAACATTCTCAATCTCTTCACCATCTATCATGATACTGCCAGTCAGGCGAGTGGTGAGAATCTTTGTTTTCTTGATGTTCAGCTTCAATCCATATTGAAGGTTGCAGTCCTTGACCTTCTGCAGCAAGCACTTCAGGTCCTCCTCAGTTTCAGCAAGCAAGATAGTGTCATCTGCATAACACAGATTGATGATGAGTCTGCCTCTGTGGGAAGCTGAATTTCATACCAAATATTATATGATTAACCATATGCTTAATCAGGAATTGAAAGAATCACAAAATATAAGTTGGAATTTCTCCTGTGACAGATCACAGGAAATGAGCTGCTTCCTGCAGACAAGAGGCAGGTAGGGTCCCCCTGCAGAGGGAGAGTTAATAAGTGTGAAATACTTCCTTCCTGAGCTAAGTGTTATGTTGACAATAGAGGAAAAACTCAGCTTCATTTACAAAAGAATTCTCCTTTTCTTTTGACTATAACAAAATGTACCCTTTATTGCATTCTCCAAATTTTAGAATTTGCAAAGAGGTTCATGATAGGTACACATATACCTGCCAGTCATCTTATTGTCAAGAGTAGATCTTGACTTTTTAAAAAATTATTATAATTATTATTAATTTCAATGAACATCTACAGAGATTTTGGAATTCCATTCATTCATTGTTGCACTTTTCTCCCCACCCACAGCACCCTCACCCCCAGTTCAATCCTCTCCTTGAAAAGCGAAAGACAAACTCCTTAATTGGTAGACAATCCCCACCCCCACCCCAAGGATACGCCACTCGGCAACCCTCATTCCAGACTCTTATGATAATCATAATTCCCTAAAATATATTAATTTTAAACTATTCTGACCTCATCGGCTTCAATGCAGTAAACATAATTTATCCAGTTTTTCTCAGTCCTACCCCCACACCAATTTCAGCCTCATTCTAAAACAGTGGCACCGTATAATATTTCTCCTTTTGTGACTGAGATATTTCACTCAACATAATGTCCTCCAGGGTCACCCATTTTGAATAATATTGCATGAGTTCCTTGTTTTTCAATGC
>NW_006400060.1:986603-1018558 GCF_000299155.1 Elephantulus edwardii
AAGTTTTTGGGTGTGCATAGGGATTTGATTCTTAGAAGGTCCCATTCATCTATTTTATCTTCTCCTGGTTGTAAATTTTTCAGGATTCTTGGAAGACTCTTTATGTTGTGGATTAGGACTACTAACGTTCTTCCAAGCTTTTCTTGAATGAAGTTTATAGTGTTTGGTTTTAGTCCTAGGTCCATGATCGACCTTGAGTTGTTTTGTATATGGGGTGAGGTGTGGATCTTGTTTAATTTTTATGCAGCTACTGTCCCAATTTTGCCAGCACCATTTGTTAAAAGGCTGTCATTTCCCCACCTAACTGATTTCATCTCCTTGTCAAAAATCAGTTGACCATAGATAGAGGGGCTGATCTCCGGGTTCTCAATTCTATTCCAATGATCTATGTGTCTCTCATTGTACCAGTACTATGCTGTCTTAACCACCAGGGCAGTGTAGTAGGATTTGAAATCAGGGAGTAAGATGCCTCCTACCTTCTATTTTTAAGGAGTGCTTTGCTTATTCGGGGCTTCTTTCTATTCCAAATAAATCTGGAGATTGCCTATTCCTTCTCGTTGAAGAATGGGATTGGTATTTGTATTGAGATTGCATTGAATGTGTAAATTGCCTTTGGTAGTATTGCCATTTTTACAACATTGAGTCTCCCTATCCATAAGCAAGGGATATTCTTCCACTTCTCAAGGTCTCTTTTTGTTTCTTGTAGTAATGTTTTGTAATTTTCTTTGAATAGATCCTTTGTGCTTCTAGTTATATTTACTCCCCAATATTTTATCTTGTTATTAGCTATTGTGAAGGGGATTGCTTTTCTTAGCTCCAGCTCTATATTCTCTTTGTCACTGTAGAGAAATTTTGTATGTTGATCTTGTATCCTGCCACTTTGCTAAATTCGTCTACTATGTCCAATAGTTTTCTTGCTGAGTTTTTAGGATTTTCTAAGTATACTATCATGTCATCAGCATAGAGGGATAATTTTACCTCCTCTTTGCCAATTTGTATGCCTTCTATGTTTTTTCTTGTCTTATTATTATCGCTAAGACTTCCAATATAATATTGAATAAGAGAGGAGATAATGGGTATCCTTGCCTAGTTCCTGTTCTTAAAGGGAATGCCTTTAACTTCTCTCCATTAAGAACAATGTTGGCTCTCAGGTTTTCATAAATATTTTTAACTATATTGAAGAAGTTCCCCTCTAGTCCTATTTTGTTGAGTGTTTTCATCAGGAAAGGGTGTTGGATTTTGTCAAAAGCCTTTTCTGCACCCATTGATAGGATCATGTGGTTCTTGTTCTTTGCTTTGTTAAGATGATGAATTACATTAATTGTTTTCCTTATCTTGAACCATCCTTGCATACCTATCCCACTTGGTCATGATGGATTATTTTTTTTATGTATCACTGGATTGTGTTGGTCAATATTTTATTCAGGATTTTTGCATTTATGTTCATAAGAGATATTGGCCTATATTGTTCTATTTTGATGGTGTCCTTTCCTGGCTTTGGTATCAAGGATATGTTTGCTTCATAGAATGAGTCTGGGAGAATCCCATCTTCTTCTATTTTCTGAATTAGTTTATGTACATTTGGTGACAGTTCTTCTCTGAATGTTTCATAAAATTAACTTGTAAATCCATTTGGCCCAGGACTTTTTTTGGTTGGAAGTTGTTGTATTACCTTTTCAATTTCTTCTTTTGTTATTGGTCTCTTCCGATGTTCAATTTCGATTTGTGTCAGTTTAGGTAGGTTGTTCATTTCTAAGTAATAGTCCATTTCCTCTAGGTTTTCAAATTTGTTTGAGTATAGTTTTTCATAATATTCTACTGTTACCTATTTTATTTTAGTTGGTTCTGTTGTGATGTTGCCTGATTCATCTCTTATTCAGATTATTTGTGTCTTCTCCTGCTTTTCTTTTGTGAGTTTTGCTAATGGTTTGTCAATTTTATTGACCTTTTCAAAGAACCAATTCCTAGTTTTGTTGATTGTTGCAATTGTTTTTTGGTTTTCTATTTCATTTGTCTCTACTCTAATTTTTATAATTTCAGTTTTTATAGAGGGTGTTGGGTTTTCTTGCTGTTCTTTTTCAATTTGTTGGAGATATTGGGTTAGAGAGTCAATAGTCAATTTTTCCTGCCTTTTGATGTGTTTGCTTATTCCTATAAATTGACCTCTGATTACTGCTTTGGCTGTTTCCCAGAAGTTTTGGAAAGTAGTGTCTTCATTGTCATTTGTTTCAAGATAATTTTTAATTTCATTTTTTATTTCTTCTTGTACCTAGTCATGTTCAACCAAGTTGTTGTTCAACTTCCAAATGTATGATTTTTCTCCTTTATTCTCTTGTTATTAATTTCTAATTTTGTGGTGTTGTGATCTGAAAAGATACTTTGTATAATTTCTATGTGTTTTTAATTTGTTGATGCTTCCTGTGTGACCTAGAATGTGATCTATTCTGGAGAACGTTTCATGCACATTGCAAAAGAAGGCATATTGTGCTTTTTGGGGGTGCATTATTGTGTTGTTGTTATGTGCTGTTGAGTCGCTTGTGACTCAAAGCGATCCTATGTACAACAGCCCTAAACCCTGCTCTATCCTGTGCCAATCTCATTGCCTCTGACACATCCATCCCGATTACCCCAGTCACTGAATCAATCCACCTCATAGAGGGACTTCCCCTCCTGCGCTTTCCCTCCACTCTGCCCAGCATGATGTCCCTCTCCAGACACCTGTCTCTCCTTACAACATGTCCAAAGTATGTCAGGCGAAGCCCCAGAATCCTTGCCTCCAAGGAACAGCCTGGTTTAATCCTCTCTACTATGAATCTGTTAGTTTTCTTGGCAGTCCATGGTACATTCAATACTCTTCTCCAGCACCACAGCTCAAAGGCATCAATTCTCCTTCTATCCTCCCTAGTCATTGTCCAATTCTCTGATGCATAACAAGTGATTGCAAGAACCATGGCCTGTATCAGGCGCCCCTTAGTCTCCAGAGAGACACCGTTGCTCTTGAGTCCTTTAGAGAGGTCCCTAACCACAGACTTTCCCATTGCAATACTTTTTTTTTTATTTCCTGGCTACTGGTGCCAAGAGTGCTGACTGTGGAGCCGAGCAAACTGAAGCTGTGAACAATCTCAATCTCTTCACCATCCATCCTGATGCTACCAATTGGTCCAGTGGTGAGAATTTTTGTCTTCTTGACATTGAGCCTCAGTCCATATTGAAGGCTGCAGTCCTTGACCCTCTGCAGTAAGTGCATGAGGTCCTCCTCAGTTTCAGCGAGCAGGGTTGTGTCATCTGCATAACGCAGATTGTTGATAGATCGTCCACCAATCCTAATGCCACGCTTTTCCTCATAGAGCCCAGCCTCTCGGATAATCTGCTCTGCATACATGTTGAAAAGGGATGGAGACAGGATGCATCCCTGGCATACACCCTTCCCAATTTTGAACCATGCAGTGTTACCCTGCTCTGTTCTGACTACTGCCTCTTGGTCCAAGTATAGGTTTCGCATTAGCACGATTAAATGTTCTGGGATTCCCATTCTTCTCAGAGTCAGCCACAGTTTGTTATGATCCACACAGTCAAATGCCTTTGCATAATCAATGAAACACAGATAGACATTCTTCTGTTATTCTCTGCTTTCAGCTAAGATCCATCTAACATCAGCAACAATATCCCTAGTACCACGACCCCTTCAGAACCCAGCCTGGACTTCTGGCAGTTCTCTGCTGATGTACTGTTCCAGTCGTTTTTGGATAATATTCAGTAGAATCTTGCTTGCATGTGAAATCAATGATATTGTTCTGTAGTTTCCACACTCAGTTGGGTCGCCCTTCTTTGGGATGGGAACAAATATAGACCTCTTCCAGTCAGCCTGTAAATATCTAGGAGATCGAGTTGGTTAATTGTGTAGTATTATTCTTGAGTATTTTGTTGAGATTCTTTTTTCTAGTTCTATCTTTTCGTGAAAGGGGTATAATGAAGTCTCCAAGTACTATAGTAGTGTTGTCTAGTTCCCTTTACAATTTTCTTAATGTGTGTTCTATATATTTTGCAGGTCTTTCATTTGGTGCATAGATATTCAATATTGGTATATCCTCTTGTTCTATTGACCCTTTGAGCATTATATAGTGACCTTCTTTGTCCTTTGTGATGGTTTTTGCATTGAAATTTATTTTATCAGACATTAGTATCACTACTCCTGCTTTTTTTTTTGGTTGCCATTTGCTTGGTATATTTTTCCCCATCCTTTTATTTTTAGTCTTGTTTTATCTTCATTTTTCAGGTGTGTCTCTTGTAGACAACATATTGACGGATTTTGGGTTTTTTATCCAATCTGCTACTCTTTTTCTCTTCAGTGGTGCATTTAAACCATTCACATTCAGTGTAATTATTGAGAGGTAGGGTTTTATTGCTGTCATTTTGTTCAATTCTTTTTGGTATTGTTGCTAGTTACTTTGGTCCATCCTGTTTTCTGTGGCATCTCTGTATGAAGGACGTCTCTCAGTGTTTCCTGTAAGGCTGGTCTTGGTTTTATTAACTCCTTTAGGTTCTTTATTTCTGGGAATATTTTGATCTCTCCTTCGTACTTGACGGACAGTTTTGCAGTATAAAGTATTCTTGGTTGAAAGTTGTGTTCTCTAAGTGTTCGACAGATGTCATTCCATTGTCTTCTTGCTCTTATGGTTTCTTCTGAGAAATCAGCACTTAATTTTATCTGTTCTTCTTTGTAGGTTACTCTTTGTTTCTCTCTCGTTGCTTTTAGTATTCTCTTCTTATCTTTGTTTCTATCAAA
The DNA here is from genome assembly GCF_000299155.1 of Elephantulus edwardii. NCBI lineage: Eukaryota > Metazoa > Chordata > Mammalia > Macroscelidea > Macroscelididae > Elephantulus > Elephantulus edwardii. Next base: position 991,390 of record NW_006400060.1, read on the forward strand.
TTTGACAATGATATGCCCTGGTGTTATTCTTTAAGGGTCTAATCTATATGGTGTTCACTCAGATTCTTGAATATATATTGTGTCATTCTTCATTATGCCTGTAAAGTTTTCCTCTAGTAATTTTTCCACGACTTTTTCAGTGCCTTTACTTGCTTCTTCCCATTCTGGATGTTATTTCTTTTAATTGCATTCTTAAGTTTTCTTCTGTTTCCTTCTTTTTTGATTCTGCTTTTTTCTTGGTCAGATCTGTGGTGACCATTCTATCTTTCATTTCACTGATTCTGTTTTCCATCTCTATACCTCTATTTGTATGTCCCTCCATCATGTTGACAGCATCAGAAACCTGATATTTCATATTTTGAATCACAGTTTCTTGTGTTTCCAGTGCCTCTAATGCCTCATTTGTTTTCTCTGCATTGTTTTGGATTTTTTTTTAAGCTCCTCCTGATTTTTGCTAGCACTGTCCTGTAATTCATCAAATTTCTTTTTCATCCATTGAAAATATTCCATCATTGTTCTTTTAAATTCTGTGTCAGAGAGTTCTATCAGGCTTTCTGGCTTCAGGAAATCCATTACTACTGTGTCTTTGGGGGGGGTGGTATCTTGCTTTGGACTTGTGGGAAAAATGAAGCACTCTGCTTTCTACAGGTCATTGGTGTGGCAGAGTGTTTTGTGTCTGAGCTGGTAGCTGGTTTTTTATTTGATGTCACTGCTCCAGGAGGACGTTGGGCAGGAACAAGTGCAGGTGCGTATAGGGTGCATGCACACTCCAAAGCTTGCGTGAGTGGGGAGGGAAGAAGCATACACTGATACATGTGGGGAGGGTTTCGGGGGAACCTAAATAATGAAGGAGGAAGTTTGTTGTTTGCTTTTTGAAATTGCTTACCCACCCTTTGGAGATGCTCAGGAACTCTGTGTTGTCTGAGTTAGTGGACCCCACATGGTCCGGCCAGAAACCGGTTTGTTTTGGCACGTAACTTAATCCTCAATGGTACATGAGTATTTTAGGGGAGATTGATAAATCTAATAGATTTGGTATATATGATTGTCTTCCTCCAAATGAGAGCAGCTGGGTCTCAAGCTCTGGCCCAGCCCTCTCTCAACTGTCCTTGCAGATTTCCCAACAAAATCCAAGTTTTTAAAGATGGTGTTTCCCCCCAGACCTCTGGGAGCTGTAGTTCTGTACCTGTGATTTGAAGGAAGAGGGGGTGGGGTGGCTGGTTCGCAAGCCATGGCATGCCCTTCCCTTGACTGTCCTCGCAGATTTCCCACGCAAATCCAAGTTTTTAAAGATGGTGTTTCCCCACAGACGTTTGGGGGATGTGTAGTTCTGTACCTGCGAATTGAAGGAAGAGGGGGTGGCGTGGCTGGGTCTCAAGCCCTGGCCCAGTCTTCGCTCAACTGTCCTCGAAGATTGGCAACCAAAATCCAGGTTTTTAAATATGGCATTCCCCTCAGACCTCTGGTAGCTGTAGTTCTGTACCTGCGATTTGAAGGAAGAGGGAGTGGGGTGGCTGGATCGCAAGCCCTGGCCCATGCAGCACTCAACTGTCCTCACAGATTTCCCACCAAAATCCCAAGTTTTTAAAGATGGCATTTGCCCCCAGAACTCTGGGAGCTGTAGTTCTGTACCTGAGATTTGAAGAAAGAGGGTGTTGGGTGGCTGGGTCGCAAGCCCTGGGCCGGCCCTCCCTCAACTGTCCTCAGAGATTTCCCACCAAAACACAAGTTTGTAAAGATGGCGTTTGCCCACAGAACTTTGGGTGCTGTATTTCTGTGCTTGCGAATTGAAGGACGACAGGGTGGGGCTGCTGGGTCGCAAGCCCTGGCCTGGTCCTCCCTCGACTGTCCTCCCAGATTTCCCACCAAAATCCAAGCTTATAAAATGGCGTTTCCCCCAGACCTCTGGGAGCTGTAGCTCTGTACCTGCGATTTGAAGAAAGAGGAGGTGGGGCAGCAGGGGCTCAAGCCCTGGCCTGGCCCTCCCTCGACTGTCCACACAGATTTACCACCAAAATCCACGTTTTAAAAGATGGTGTTTCCCCACAGACCTCTGTGAGCTGTAGTTCTGTACCAGCGATTTGAAAGAAGAGAGGGTGGGGCCGCTGGGTCGCAACCCCTGGCCTGGCCCTGCCTTGACTGTCCTCGCAGATTTCCCATTAAAACCCAAGTTTTTAAACACTACGTTTCCCCTAGACTTCTGGGAACTGTAGTTCTGTATCTGCAATTTGAAGGAAGGGAGTTGGGGCGGATGGGTCGCAAGTCCTGCCCAGGCCCTCCCTCGACTGCCTTCGCAGATTTCCCACCAAAATCCAAGTTTGTAAAGATGGTGTTTACCCCCCCCCCAGACCTCTGAGAGCTGTAGTTCTGTACTGCGATTTGAAGGAAGAGGGTGTTGGGTGGCTGGGTGGCAAGCCCTGGCCTGGCCCTCCCTCGAGTGTCCTCGCAGATTTCCAACCAAAATCCACGGTTTTAAACATGGCATTTCCCCGATACCTCTGGGAGCTGTAGTTCTGTACTTGCGGTTTGAAGGAAGGGAGTTGGGGCGGCTGGGTGGCAAGCCCTGGCCCAGCCCTCCCTCGACTGTCCTCACAGATTTCCCCGCAAAATCCAAGTTTTTAAAGATGGTGTATCCCACCAGACCAGGGCACAATCCCTGGCCCTACCCTCCCTCAACTGTCCTTGCAGATTTCCACCAAAATCCAAATTTTTAAACATGGCATTTCCCCCAGACCTCTGGGAGCTGTAGTTGTGTACTTGCGATTTGAAGGAAGAGGGGGTAGGGCAGCTGGGTTGCAAGCGCTGGTCCTGCCCTCCCTCAATGGTCCTCACAGATTTCCCACCAAAATCCAGGTTTTGAAACATGGCATTTCCCCCCAGACCTCTGGGAGCTGTAGTTCCGTACCTGTGATTGGAAGGAAGAGTGGGTGGGGCGGCTGGGTTGCAAGCCCTCACCCGGCCCTCTCTAGACTGCCCTCGCAGATTTCCCACCAAAATTCAAGTTTGTAAATATGGTGTTCCCCCATAGACCTCAGGGAGCTCTAGTTCTGTGTCTGTGATTTGAAGGAAGAGGGGGTGGGGCGGCTGGGTTGCAACCCTGGCCCGGCCCTCCCTCGACTGTCCTCGCATATTTCCCACCAAAATCCAAGTTTATAAAGAGGACGTTTCCCCCCAGACCTCTGGGAGCTGTAATTCTGTACCTGCAATTTTTTTTTTATTAATTTAGTTTGTTTATTTTTCATTTCAATGAACATCTACAGAGATTCTGGAATTCCATTCATTCATTGTTGCACCCTTCTCCCCGCACAAACCCCCCCCCCCCCCCCCCCCCCCCCCGTTTGCTCCTCTCCTTGAAAAGCAAAACTCCCTCATTGGTACACAATACCCCCGCACCTCCCCAAACCCCACGCCCTACCCCCAAATATAATCCACTCTGCAACCCTCATTGCGTACTCCTACGATAAAAATAATGCCCTAAAATATAATACTTTTAGACTATTCTCTCCCCCATAGACTTCAATGCCGTAAACATATTTCATCAAGCTGTACCTGCAATTTAAAGGAAGAAGTGTGGGGCGGCTGGGGTATAAGTCCTGGCCTGGCCCTCCCTCGACTGTCTTTGCAGATTTCCTGCCAAAATCCAAGTTTTAAACATGGCGTTCCCCACAGATCTCTGGGAGCTGTAGTTCTGTACCTGCAATTTGAAGGAAGAGGGGGTGGGGCGGCTAGGTCGCAAGCCCTGGCCTGGCCCTCCCTCAACTGTCCTTGCAGATTTTCCACTAAAATCCAAGTTTTTAAACCTGGCTTTTCCTGAGACCTGTGGGAGCTGTAGTTCTGTACCTGCGATTTGGAGGAAGGTAGATGGGGCGGCTGGGTCGCAAGTCCTGGCCCAGCCCTCCCTCGATTGTCTTCGCAGATTTCCCACCAAAATCCAAGTTTGTAAAGATAGTGTTTCCCCCAGACCTCTGGGAGCTGTAGTTCTGTACCTGTGATTTGAAGGAAGAGGGAGTTGGGCGGCTGGATCCAAGCCTTGGCCCGACCCTCCCTCGACTGTCCTCACAGATTTCCCTGCAAAATCCAAGTTTTTAAAGATGGTGTATCCCCCCAGACCGGGGCACAATCCCTGGCCTGACCCTCCCTCAACTTTCCTTGCAGATTTCTCACCAAAATCCAAGTTTGTAAAGAGGACGTTTCCCCCCAGACCTCTGGGAGCTGTAGTTCTATACCTACAATTTGAAGGAATGGGTGGGGGGTGGCTGGGTTACAAGTCCTGGCCCGGCCTTCCCTTGACTGTACTCCCAAATTTTCAACAAAATCCAAGTTTGTAAAGATGGCGTTTCCCCCCAGACCTCTGGGAGTTGTAGTTCTATACCTGCGATTTGAAGGAAGAGAGGTGGCTGGAAGAGGGGTGGCTGGGTCGCAAGCCCTGGCCTGGCCCTCCCTCAACCGTACTCCCAGATTTCCACCAAAATCCAAGTTTGTAAAGATGGCGTTTTGCCCCAGACCTCTGGGAGCTGTAGTCCTGTACCTGCAATTTGAAGGACAAGGGGGTGGGGCGGCTGGTGTGCAAGCCCCGGCCAGGCCCTCCCTCATCTGTCCTCGCAGATTTGCCACCAAAATCCACGTTTTTAAAGATGGCGTTTCCCCCCAGACCTCTGGGAGCTGTAGTTCTGTACCTGCGATTTGAAGGAAGAGGGGGTGGGGCAGCTGGGTCGCAAGCCCTGGCCTGGCCCTCCCTCATCTGTCCTCACAGGTTTCCCACCAAAATCCAAGTTTTTAACCATGTCGTTTCCCCACAGACCTCTGGGAGCTGTAGTTCTGTGTCTGCGATTTGAAGGAAAAGGGGGTGGGGCGGCTGGTTTGCTAGCCCCGGCCAGGCCCTGCCTCATCTGTTCTTGCAGGTTTTCCACCAAAATCCAAGTTTGTAAAGATGGCGTTTTCCCTGAGAATTCTCTTTTATGATTTGCTTCCCCTGAATCTCAATAAGTACACAGAGAAGTGTGGCTTGTGGTGCTTCAGTTGTTCAGGACTTGCTCTGTCCCTGCTTTTTCACTCTGTTTACTTATACATTCTTGGTGATTTGTCTTGTTATTAATTATTAATATACTTTACACCCAGGCTGCAACATACCTCCAATCCTTATGCCACATTTCTCCTCATAGAGCTCAGCCTGGCAAATACTCTGTTCCACATATACTTTGAAAAGATATGGAGATAGGGCACATCCTTGACACACACCCTTCCCAATTTTGAACCATTCATTGTTTCCTTGCTCTGTTCTGATGACTGCCTCCTGGTCCAAATATAGGTTTCACATAATCACAGTTAAGTGTTCTGGGATTCTCATTCTTCTCAGAGTCAGCCACAGTTTGTTGTGATCCACACAGTCAAACGCCTTTGCATAATCAATGAAACACTGACATTTCTCTGCTTTCAGCCAAGATCCATCTAACATTAGCTGTAATATCCCTAGTGCCACAGCCTCTTCTAAATCTAGCCTGCACTTCAGGCAGTTCTGTGTTGATGTGCTTGTTTGTTATTTTCCACATTTTCATAGATCACTTTTCTTGGAAATAGGAGTAAATATGGATCTCTTCCAAACAGTTGGCCAGACAGCTGTGCTCAAAATTTCCTGGAATAGACTGGTGAGCATACCCAGGGCTGACATGTTGAAACATATCAATTGGTATCCCATCAATTCCTGGGGCATTATTTTTTGCCTATGCCTTCAGTGCAGTTTCAACTTCTTCTTTCATTACCATTGGCTCTTGCTCATATGGTACTTCCTGAAATTTTCCAGTGTTAGTTAATTCTTTTTGGAACAGTGACTCTGTGTATTCTCTCTATCTTTTGCTCATTCAAGATTTTGTTCATAGCATCTCTCAGTATTGAAACTTGAGGCTTGGATTTGTAGTTCTTTCAGCTTTAGAAATACTGAGCAAGTTCTTCTTCCTTCTTTATTCTCTAATTCCAGCTGTCTACACATTCCATTATACTTTACTTTGTCTTCTCAAGCTATCCTTTGAACTCTTTATAACATTTTCACCTCAGCATCTCTTCCCTTTCTTTTGGCTCCTCAATGCTCTAGTGCAGTTCTCATAGTTTTTTTTCTATTATCCATTTGTGGTTGGGTCCCCCCTCCCTTCTTCTCTGTCTTTGTAATGATCTGCTGCTCTCTTCATGGTTGATATCCATGATGTAATCCCACAACTCATCTGGTCTTAGACCATTGACATTCAATGCCTCAAATTTACTCTTTTTTAAAAAAAAAAAAGTATTAGTTATTTGTACATAGGGTTTTTGATTTCTGAAATTCTTCCAATTTCCATCACCCCCTCACCCATCAAGTTGTACAACCCCAATGATTAATCCTCTCCCTCCCACTGCACATCCTCATCCCTCTGCTTCCACCCTCCCCCCCACCCTTGGATCCTTATACTCATTCTACAAAAATGGTTTTATACAATATTTGTCCTTATGGGACTGAGTTCGTTTACTCAGCATAATGCTCTCCAGTCCCTCCCAAGTTAGGTAATAATTTACAAAATCATTACTCCTACATGCTGCATAGTATTCCATTGTGTGAATGTACCATAATTTCTCAATCCATTCATTTATGGTTGGACATATAGGTTGTTTCTATGTTCTTGCGATAGTGAATAACACTGCTATGAACACTGGTGTACAAGTCTCCATTTGTGCCTCAGTTCTCATTTTCTCAGGGTATATTCCAAGTAGTAGAATAGCTGGGTCATATGGAATTTCTGTGTTCAGCTGTTTGAGGAAGCGTTAAACTGCCTTCCAGAGTGGTTGTACCATTTTACAATTCCACCAACAATGTATAAGAGTCCCTTTCTTGCCACATCCTCTCCAACATTCATTACTTGCTGCCCTGTTAAACTTTGCCACTGTTATTGTAGTGAGATTGTACCTCATTGTAGTTTTGATTTGCATCTCTCTTATTGCCAGTGATTTGGAGCATTTCTTCAGGTGTCTGTTTGCAATTTGAGTATCTTCCTCTGTGAAAAGTCTTTCCATGTCTTTTGCCCATTTTGAAATTTTGCCCATTCTTTTTCTTGTAGAGGCCCAGGAGTAGTCTGTAAACTTTTCTTATAAGGCTCTTGTCTGAGATGGTATTACCAAATGTTTGTTCCCAGTCTGTAGGTTTTCTTTTCACCCTGTTGGAAAAAGTTTTGTTGTACACATGGATTTAGTCTTTAGAAGGTCCCATGCATCAATTTTATCCTCATTATATTGTGCATTAAGTTCAGGTGGGATAGACTTCTGATTATATTTTGTTTCTTGTGAACTTGTTTTGATTTTCTTCAGCCTCAATTTGAATTTTCACATTAATAGCAGTCTGTTCCCCAGTCAGCACCTAATCTGGTTTGGGGGGTTTTGTTGAGAAGAAACTCTTGCTGATCCATTTATTGTAAACTCTACAGAACTCAATTCCACTCTGACACAGGTGAGGCTGTCATGACTCAAAAACAACTTGACAATATTTATTCTTAACGTCAAACTCATTCCTTACCGTCAAGTTGTAACTAACCCATAGCACACCCTCCACTAATTTTGTGAGGTTGTAAATAATACAGGAGTAGATTCTCTTATCGTTCTCCCTTGGAGCCAGTAGTTGATTCAAACTACCAGAGAGGGGAGGCACAGCCTTTGGGTTGGCAGTGCACATTCCTGCGTACTTTGCTGCTACTGTGGTGTTGATTTCCATTCCTGCTGCTTAATGCTACTATAAAAGTCCTGCTGATCCTCCTGAACATTTCTTTCCCCTGCACTCCACCTAGTTTACTCTGAGTGAGCACGGCCACATTTAAAGACAAGTACCTGATCCTTAAATCTTCATGTTGGACCCCTAGTGGTGTGAGGGCTAAAGATCTCAGCTATGAAAAGCCTCATTATTTGATCAAAATCATCTGCAGTTCCATGGGGACAAGGTATGCTTCTTTAAAGATTCATAGCCTTGGAGAGCATGTTGGAATGGGTGGGAGGGCAGTGGGCTACATTTGATTTCAAGCGCTTTATGTGCTGAGTTTTGGGTGTTGTTTTTTTAAAAAAGTTTCATGCATTGTATTTTATAAAATTAATCCCCATTGAACCTTGCCCATCATTTCCCTATCTTTTTGCGCAGATCCTTCCCATTTTGCCCTTCTCCCTCCATCCACCACACTGTGCATCCCTGTGGTTTTGCCCCTACCTATTTTCACCCCTCCACTCCCCCACCTCTCCTCCTTAAGTTCAATACATGTTTCAATAGTTATCCTTCTATTTTTACAATAATGGTCTTAGGCCGTCGTTGTCCTTATGAAACTGTGTTAGTTCACTCAGCTCTCCAGCTTCTCCTAAGTTACTTAGTATTTTTCAAAATCATTACTCCTAATTGCTGGATAATATTCCATTGTATGAATGTACCACAATTTTTCAATCCATTAGGTTGTGGTTGGACTTTTGGGCTATTTCTGTGTTCTTGCGATGGTGAATAATGCTGTTATGAACATTGGTGTACAAAGCTCTGTTTGTGTCTCAGTTCTAATTTCCTTGGAATATATTCCTAGTAGTTTGGAGTTTCTATGTTCAGCTTTTTGAGGCAACACAAAACTATCTTCCAGAGTGGTTGTACCATCTTAAAGTCCCACCTCTCCACATCTCCAATATTTATTGCCTACTGCCCTATGAAATATTGCTTCTGCTGTTGGCATGAGATAGCATCTCATTATGGTTTTTATTTGCATTTCTCTTATTGCCAGTGATTTTGAGCATTTCTTCATGTGTCTTTTGGCCACCTGAATGTCTTCCTCTTTGAAAAGTTTTTCCATGTCTTTTGCCCATTTTATAGCTGTGTTATCTTTTTCTTCTGGAGACCCAGGAGTATTCTGTAAACTTTTCTTATGAGAGCCTTGTCTGAGATGGTGTTGCCAATTGTTTGTTCCTGGTTGAAAGGCTTTGTTTTCACCCTTTTAGAAAAAGGTTTTGATGAGCACAGAGATTTAATCTTTAGAAAGTCCCATTGATTAATTTTATCCTTTCCATAATGTGCATTTCAAGCTATATTTGGTAGTCTCTTTATATAATAGGCTAAGCCTTCTAAACTTGGTCCCAGTTTTCTCTTATGAACTTCATGATTTAGGCATTACTTCCTGGCCACCTTGTGTTGATTTTTGTGTATGATGTGAGATGTGGATCCTGTTTCAGCTTTCTGCAGGTAGCAGTCCAGTTGTGCCAACAATATTTGTTGAAGAGGTTGTCATTTCCCCATTTGATAGGTTTTATTTCCTTCTTGATTATCAGTTGGCCATAGATTGATGGGTCCATTTCTGGGCACTTGATTGTGTTCCATTGGTCTATCTACCTGTCATTGTACCCTTATTCCATGCTGGTTTGGTTACTAACACTATATAGTAGGTTTTAAAATCAGGGAGTGCTATGCCTTCCACTTCATTTTTGTTTTTTTAGTAGTGCTTTGCTTGTTCAGATTCTATTTCCTCTCCAGAAATTTGGCAATTTCCCTTGCGATTTTGTGAAAAATGAATTTGTTATCTGTATTGGGATTGCATTGAACATGTAGATTACTTTTGATAAGAATGTCATTTTCATAATATTGAATCTTCCTATCCATGAACAGGGCACATTTCCCCATTACTTTAGATCTTTTATTGTGTCTTGTAGAATTTTACTGTAATTTTCTTTGTACAGGTCTTTTGTGTCTCTAGTTAGGTTCACTTCCAAGTATCTTCGTTTATGGTTGGCTATTGTAAATGGTATTGCTTTCTTAGTTTCCTTCTCTGTGGTTGTAGGGGTTTTTTTGTTTGTTTGTTTTGGTTTTGTTTTTGGGTTTTTTTACTATAAAGGAATCCCACTGATTTTGGGATATTGGTCTTGTATCCTGTGACCCTACTAAACTGGTCCACTAACTCTAAAAGGATTTTTTTGTTATTGAGTCTTTAGGGATTTCTGTGTACACTATCATATCATCTGCATATAGTGACAATTTAAAAGTCAATTTGTCAATGTGGATGCCTTTTATTTCCTTTTTATGTTGCTTGTCCTAGCAGGTATTTCGAATACAATATTGAATAGAAGTAGTGATAGTGGGCATCCTTGTCTGTTCTCTGTCCATAAGAAAAATGCTTTTTGTCTTTCGCCATTGAGAATGATACTGGCTCTTAGTTTTGCATATATACTTTTCACTGTGTTGAGGAAATTTCCTTCTGTTCCAATTCTGTTGAGTGCTTTAATCAGGAAACGGTGTTGGATTTTGTCAAATGCCTTTTTTGTATTAATTGCTAACATCATATGGTTCTTGTTCTTTGTTTTGTTAACGTGATTTATTACTTTGATTGTTTTACTTATATTGGACCATCCTTGTATATCTGTTATGAATCCCACTTGGTCATGATGAATTATTTTTCTGATGTGCTTTTGCATTCTATTGGCTAGGATTTTATTAATTATTTTTGCATGTATGTTCATGAGAGATATTAGTCTGTAGTTTTCTTTTTTGGTAATATCTTTGCCTGGTTTTTGTATTAAGGTTATACTTGCTTCAGAGAATTTCTCTGGAAGTGTTCCTTCTTTTTCTATTTTTTTAAATACTTTAAGTAGATTTAATGATAAATCTTTTCTGAATGTTCAGTAGAGTTCAATAATGATGCCATTGTGGTCCAGTACTTTTTTTGTGGTGAAGTGTTTTTAATGACCTGCTCATGATGATGGGTCTGTTCAAGTGTTCTACATCTGACCATGTCATTCAGTAGGGAATCAGTTTCAAGGAATTTGTCCATTTCCTCTAATTTTTCAAATATATCAGAGTATATCTTTTTTATGATATTCTGATATTATAGATTTAATTTCCTCTAGTTATGTTGTGATGTCACCTCTATCATTAATTAATCAAGTTATTAGTGTCTTTTTCTTTTTTCTTTTGTTAAGTTTGCCAATGGTTTTTCAATTTTATTGACTCATTTACAAAACTAGCTCCTGATTTTGATGGTTTTGTTTTTCTGTTTTCCATCTCATTGATTTCTGCTCTTTTTCTTATAATTTCCTTTTTCTGGAACCTGTGAAGTTAGCTTATTGTTCTTTTTCTATTTGATGAAGGTGTTCATTTAGATCATTAACTTTACTTCTTTCCTCATTTTTTTATGTGTTTGTCTACTGCTATGAGCTGTCCCCTGAGGACTGCCTTAGCTGCATCCCAGAGGTTTTGATATGCTGTGTTTTCATTTTTTTAGGATCTTTTTTATTTCATTCTTTATTTCTTCTATAGCCCAACCATACTCTAGCAGGATGGTATTTAGCTTCTACATTGGTAGTTTCATAAACTTTATCTTCTCATGGTTAATTTCTAGTTTTATGGCATTGTGGTCTGAAAAGATACTTTGTATAATTTAAATGTTGGTTTGGGGTGCTTTTTGTTTGTTTGGTTAGTTTTTAGGCTTGCTTTGTGCCCTAAAATGTGCTCAATTCTGGAATGTATACTTGAGAAAAAACTGAATTGAGTTTTAGTTGGGTGCAGTACTCAGAATACATACACAGGATTGGATGAATGTATAATTTAGATCTTCTACATCTTTGTTAAATTTCGTTTGGGTTGACCCATCATTTGGCAAGAATGGTTTGTTAAATTCTTCCACCACTTTTGTGGTGCTATTTCTTTCTTCAATTCTGTTAACAGTACCTTATTTATTTAGTAGGCCCATCATTTGATGCATAGATGTTGACCAATGTTATGTCTTCTTGATCTACTGTGCCTTTAATCATTGTATAGTGCCCTTCCTTATCTTTTATGGTGGTTTTCCTTCTAAAGTCTATTTTATCAGAGAATAGTATTATTGCCATTACTGATTTTTTGTGGATACCATTTGCTTGGTATGTTTCTCCCCCAACCTTTGATTTTGAGTCTATCATTCTCTTCATTTCTTAGATATGTCTCTTGTAGACAGCATATTGATGGGCTTTGGGATTGTTTTTATTCATTCTGCTACTCTTTTCCTCTTGATTGGTGCATTTAGTCCATTCACATTAAGTGGGCTTGTTGATGGGTTTTATCTTTGCCATTTTGCTCTCTTTCTTTTTTTTTTTTTGTTTCTTGTTACTATGGTCCACCCACTTTCCTTTGGTGTCTCTGTGTGAAAGACTTCCCTTAAAAGTTCTTATAGATTTGATCTTGTTTTTACAAATTCCTTCTTTTCTGCAAAGAATGTGATTTCTCCTTCCTATTTGAACAAGATCCTTGCTGGGTACAAGGTCTTCAGCTGGAAATTGTTTTATTTCAACTTTCTGTATATGCCATCCCATTGTCCTCTTGCTCTCATGGTTTCTACTGAAAAATAAGAGCTTAATCTACTTGCTTTTCCTTTGAAATCAACTCTTTGTTTTTCCCGTGCTGCTTTCAATATTCTATACTTGTCTTTTATTTTGGATGATTTGACTATGAAGAGCACTGAAAATATCACGGACTGCTAGAGGAACAATTTCTTCCTAGAGAGGATGAGACCAGGCTGCTCCTTAAGATAAAAGAATTCTGAAGCTTCATCTGACATACTTTGGACATGTTGCAAGGCAAGACCAGTCATTGGAGAAGGACATCATGCTTGGGAGGGTTGAGGGACAGCATAAAAGAGGAAGACCCTCAATGAGATGGATTGATTCAGTGACTGGGGTAACGGGGGTAGGGGTGTCAGACAATAACGTTGGCGGCACAAGATAGAGCAGATTTTAGGGCTATTGTACATAGGGTCTCTATGACTCAACAGGTGACTCAACAGCACATATCAACAACAGCAACAATGTAAAAATACGGAACACTTCATGAATTTGTGTGTCATCCTTGTGCAGGGCCTATGTTAAACTTCTCTGTATCGTTTCAATTTTAGTGTATGTGCTGCCAAAATGAGCACTTGATCTGGTTTTAACTGCTGATGTTGAGCTTTTCCAATGATTTCCTCCACAGATGTACTCAACCTGATTCCTGTGCAGCCCATCAGGTAAGGTCCATTTGTAAATTTCCCATTTGTAGGGTTTGTTTTAATTTTTATTTTATACTGGTTTGTGTACATAATTAGTATAAATTTTATTTCACACTATCCTTCATTCACATTGTATTTGTAGTTTTTTTAAAAGGTATTTTGTGATTGATAAAGCATTGAGCTTACAAAATTTATTCATCTCATTTCTGGCCTCATTTCCATCATTAAGTTTATACTTTCCAATTACCATTCCTTCTTCATTGTTTCCATAATTTGCATTTCAGTCACTAGTTCTTATTAATGCATCTTGATTGCATGTTTGCTTAATTTTGGACTGCAAAATTTGGTAAAAATCTCCAATGTCTCCTTTTTGTCTTTAGCTGTTGCTGTGTATATTTGAATAAAATTTGTATTAACAGATCTTCTTTGTATGCATCTTAATAGTACTCTGTCATTCATAACACTGCACTTTAAGATTGAATTTGAAATTGTCTTTTAACTATGAATGCAACATCATTCTCCTTATAATTTTCATTCTTGTCATAGTATACGAGGTGATTGTCTGATACAAAGTGACTAATGACATTCCATCTCATTTCACTAATTCCTAGAACGTCTATATTTATGCATTCCATTTCATTGTTAACAACTTCTAGTTTCCCTATATTTATATTTCATACATTCCACCTTCCAATTATTAAAGGATATTTGCAGCTATTTATCCTCGTTTTGATTGACTTTTAATCTGAGATGTACCACCAATACTATAGCTATCTGTGTCTATCTGTTATTCATGGGTTTTCAGAATCTTGTTGTTTCAGAAGTAGGTGGCAAATTCTGCTTCCTAGTTTTTCTCAATCTTGGAGTGCTGCTGAAACTTTTCCACTCTGGGTGACTCTTCTGGCCTTTGACACACCAGTGGCATAGCTTCCAGTATCACAGCAAACTACAAGTTACCCCAGTACAGTAGTATGATAGACACATGCTGAACTAATATGAGCAAATTACAAACAAGCAAGCATATACACACCTAATCTGTAAAATAATTGTTGTTATTGTTGTTGTGTGCTATAGAGTTGGAATCAAATCATAGCTAGCCCTCCAGTGGATTTTTGGAAGAAGTAAATCACATGGGAGGAGATTGCTTATGCCTCTCCTGTGGAGCAGTTGGTGGATTCAAACTGTATACCTTTGGGATTGTGGTGCAGCTTCTTACCACTAGGTCAGTAGTAGAAGTTGTTCAGTAGTAGAAGTTGTTGTTGTTAAGTGCTGTCAAGTCAAGTATGACTCATAATGATTGTAAGAACAACTTACCTGAACCCTGTCCTATCTTTCTCATCATCTCTGACACAATTGAACTCATTACTGAAGTCACTATGTCAGTCCATCTCATTAGGTATCTTCTTCACTCACCCTCCACCTTTCCAAATGTAGCCTCACTTAGCTACATATCTAAAGTATGAAATATGAAGCTTCTCCATCCTTGCCTCCAAGGAGCACTTTGGCTGCAAATTCTCCAAGACATATCTGTTTGTTCTTTTGGAAGCCCATTGAATACTCAGTACTCTTCTCCAACAGCACAACTCAAAGGCATCAATTTTATTCTGTCATCTGTTAATTGTCAAGCTCTCTGATGTGTAGCAGGTGATTGAGAAGGCCATTCCCTGAATCAGGAGCACGTTAGTCTCAAACTAACATCATTGCTCTTCAGCATTTTGGACAGGTCCCTGACAGCATACTTGCCCAAGACAATACGTTTTCTGATCTCTTGACTGCTGGCACCAAGGATGTTGTGTTGGTGCCAAGGTTGTTGAGTGTGGATCCAAGGAAGATGAAATTATTGACAGCTTCAATCTTTTCTACATTTATCATAATATTGACTATTTGACGTTGAGATGTAATCCATACCAAAAGCTGCAGTCTTTGATCTTGTGCTGCAAGTGTTTCATATATTCCTCCTGTTCAGCAAGCAAAGTTGTGTCATGCAATGTCACATTTTTCTTCATAGAGTCAAGCTTCACGAATTATTTGCTTACCACACAGATTGAATAGGTATGGAAAGGGTAAAACCCTGATGCACACCCTTCCTGATTTTAAACCATTCAGTATTCCCTTACTTGGTTCAGACAACAACTTCTTGGTGTTAGCACAATTAAGTGTTTGGAGATTTCCATTCTTCTCAATGTTAGTCATAATTTGTTATGAACCACAGAGTTGGGTGCATTCGCATAGTCAATAAAACACAAATAGACGTTCTTCTGGTATTCTTTGCTTTCAGTCAGGATCCACCTGATGTCAGCAATGAAAGCTCTTGTTCCAGTATCACAGAGAATTCTTCTAAAGTCAACTTTAACTTCTGGTAATTCCCTGTTGATGTTCTAGCCATTTTTTAGTGATCTTCAACAGTATTTTGCTTGCATGAGATATTGTTGATAATTTCCACGTTCATTTGGATCACCTTTCTTGGGAATGGGGACAAATATGGATCTCTTACAGTCAGTCAAGCAAGCAGCTGTCCTTTAAATTTCCTGGCATAGACTGGTGAGTATTGGAGCAAAGGCCCACCCAGGCCCCAGGGGATCCAGCGGCCCCACACAGTGGTCTGCAGGCAGCCATGGATGCTGCAGAGGGTCCTGATCATCAGAGCAGAGGCCACCAGAGCTCCCTATAAAGTAACTGTTGTTGTTGTTGTTAGGTGCAATTGAGTACAACTCATAGCGACCCTATGAACAGTCACACTGAACCCTGTCATATCCTGTGCCATCTTCATCATCTTTGACACAATTCAGCCCATTGCTGAAGTCATTGTATCAACCCATAAAGTAATTAGCAATGTGCAAATAATTCTCTCAATAAAAAAAAATCTGAGACTTAATTTTACCTCTAACAACATATCAGGCATATGAATATCATGGTGCAGGACCCATCTGAGGCCCTTAATAGTGTTGCAGATTGACTCCTGGGTGTTCCTGTGTAAGGCCTCTGGTTGGCACAGTGGGATAACATCCCAGATGACTGTATTACGGTTATAGTGATGGCTTGGCTGGATCTTTGATGCCAGTGCTCCCTATAAGCCCGAGAACTTTAAGTGTTTAGGGTCAAAAAGCCAAATGGGTGGCAAATCTCTGCTCAGAGTCCAGGAGCTGAACAAGACTTGTCTGGGTTTTTAGTGTACTAAATATTTTACTATAAATAACATTTTCTGTTGGAAGTCTATTCATATATTCTACAACAATGAAAATGCTCAACGTCAAATAGTCAATATTGTGATAAATGGAGAAAAGATTGAAGCTGTCAATAATTTCATCTTCCTTGGATCCACACTCAACACCCTTGGCACCAACACAACATCCTTGATGCCAGCAGTCAAGAGATCAGAAAACGTACTGCCTTGGGCAATACATTTGGGACTTAGTTGTTTCAACAGTCAATGTAAAATTCTCTTGACCTCCCACAGCAAAAACAACAACAAAATGGCTTTCACTAATTTTGCTTTAAACAGCTCAGTTTTACAACTTATTTTATAACAAATGCTATAATTGTAATTGAACAAGTGAAAAAATATCATAAGGGGAAATTAAATAATTAAAACCAAATATTACAACAAAGTACTCCTTTATATTTTGAAAATTCTTTTCTAACATGATAAAATTTTAAACATTTCATTCTATTTTTTACTGTTACAAATTCTACAGTGATTTTATCACAATGAAGCTGTCAAACAATATCTAATAGCAGTAGTAAAAGGTATCAAGACCAGTTTATCTTGTAAAAAGATCAAGAGCCACGTGGGAGTGCCAACTTCACAGGAGAAACTATCCCTTCCTACAGCATCAATAACACTAAACCAATTCCCATGAGGTCAGACATGCACCCCATACCCCCATGCCTCTCTCTACTCATCTCAACACCAATATTATTGCTTGGCTGGGTTAAAAATCCAATGTGATAGATCATAGATTGCACAGAACCATATTGGGGGAGTAAAAAGGTTATAGTTCAGGTTAATAACAGAATAGAATCAAGACAACTTCCCAAATGTGCACACAGACACCTCAGCCTCAAGCTTTACTGTGTTCTTAAGTTCTCAGTCCTGTCAATATTGGTTCTCCCCTCTACCGTCCAATAAAGTTCTCAATTCTGTCACTATTGGCTTCCCCAATGTCCTGTTTCACATAATTTCTCCAGTTTAGTCATCACTGCTGCCTCTGCTATCCCAAAGTGTGTTGTACATTTCACTGGGTTGGGGGAGATCTCTTTAACTGGGGAAAGAATCCTTTCTTTTGGTGGAGGAAATAATTCCCCTCTTCTGATAAGGGCAGATTCTATCTCTGCAGCTAGAGATCTTCAATTTTTAGGGAGACTAGCCAATCCCTTTGTAGATTGCTGAAACTGACCAATCTCCTTGTGAAATGGTAGATTGTCAGTCTCCTCGTAGATAGGCCAACACACCCCATTTGCATAATCCCACTCATCTGCATAGCAATATCTAATAAGGGCTAGAGAAGTTGAAAGATAAACTCCATAGGCCATCCTCTGGCTTCTCTAGTCATTAACATTCACATAAGAAAAATTAATTTTCTCCTTACAACATACAATAGCTATATATATGAAAGTGTGTAATTAGCAACTTCATTCCTTATGCTTTAATCTTCCCATTTTAGATAGCCAATTTCTGATTTTCCCATGCCTATCAGAGTCATGAACATACCATGGACCACCAAGAAAACAAATAGATCCGTCTTGGATAGAGTAAACAAAGTTTCTCCTTAGAGGCTAGGATTTTGAAGCTCCACCTCACATACTTTGGGCACATGGCCAGGAGTGACCAGTCCTTGGAGAAGGACATCATGCTCAGAAGGGTAGAGTGACAACACAGGAAAGGAATAGCCCAGATGAGATGGATTGATAGAGTAACTGGGAAGTTGACGTAGGTGTGTTGCTATCAGTGAGATTGGTTCATGACAGGGCAGGCTTTAGAGCTGTTGTACATAGGGTCACTATGAGTCGCGGGCAACTTGATGGCACATAACAACTACATCATACTAATACTTTGAAGAAATAAGCGTGTTCCTTTCTCTGAAGAATTTTCTATTCCAGTTAATACTTTTAGCATTTGCATCGATAATAAAAATCCAGTTAAGAGCAAAACATTACGTTGCAGCCATCAATGCAAGATCACAGCATGGAACATCATCTTGGGTTCTGGTCAACTCATCTCAAACTATTCAAGGCTAGGTCCAAATGGGCATCAGCTGTAAACTCAAGAGTACACACTTCTCCTTAGTTCCAGTATTACTAGTCCCCACACTCAGTCTAAGCCCCTACCTTGGCCCAAGTCAACAGGATGGGCCACATATCTCGCTGCTTCTCAAACTCAGCAACACTTTTGTTCTGCTAGGTCAACGATGCTGATTGAAAATGTCCAAACTCAGCCTATCGCTTCATTGCTGCATGCCCCATAATTCCATTCTGATAGATCCTGGTGGTCACCATGAGTGAGCATGCTTGCAAGCTCCCTTTAACTTAAAGTCCTGGAAAAGAACTGATATTGATAGGTAGTAACTTTACCCTGCCTCAGAAACCAAACTAATTGTTCTAGTTTTAGAAGGTCAAAGTCAGTTTCTCTTTCTCTCTCTCTCTCTCTCTCTCTCTCTCTCTCTCTCTCTCTCTCTATCTATCTCTCTATCTCTCTATCTCTCTATCTCTATCTCTATCTCTCTCTCCCAAATGTACACAAAAGCCCAAGAAAGATCTATTCAAATGCACACATCTTCAGAATACTTGTTGTTGTTAAGTGTCATCAAGTGGAGTAAGACCCATAGCAACCCTATGAACCACAGATCTGAACCCTGTCCTATCCTGTGCCATCCTCACACTTCCTGACTCATTAAAGCCATTGCAGTAGCCACTTTGTCAATCTAATCTGGCATGGACCCTCTCCCTTTCTGAACATCATGTCCCTCCCTAAGAAAGTCCATCTGGAAAAATGCCCAAAGTATGTGAGGTGAAGCCTCATCATCCTTGCCTCCAAAAAGGACTTTCTGGCTGCACCCTCTCCAAGAACTATTTGTTTGTTCTTCGGCAGTCCATAGGATGTTCAGCGATCTTCTCCAGTGCCACAGCTCAAAAGCATCTATTCTTCATCTGTCATCCTTATTCATTGTCCATCTCTCAGATGCATAGTAAGTGATCAGAAAGACCATGACTTGAATCAGACTCCTTTTAGTCCTCAAACTGACATCATGACTCCCCAGTAACTTGGAGAAGTCCCTGACTGTAGACTTTCCCTAGTGTAATACATCTCCTGATTTCCTGACATCTGGTACCAAGTGTGTTAATTATGGATCCAAGTAAGAGAAAGTTGTTGACAGTTTCAGTCTTTTCTCCATCCATCACAATGTTGCTTATTGGTCTATTGGTGAGAATCTTTGTTTTGTTTTCTTGATGTTGAGATGTAATCCATATTAAAAGCTGTGTTCCTTGATTTTCTGCAGCAAGTGCTTCAAGTCCTCCTCACTTTCAGCAAAGATTGTGTCATTTGCATAACAGGTTATTGATAAGTCTCCCTCCAATTCTGATGCTACATTCCTCTTCATAAAGTCCAGCTTCTTGAATAATTTGTTCAGGATGCAGATTAAGTAGGTATGGAGAGAGAATATAACCCTGACGCCTCCCTTAATTTTAAACCATGTAGTGTTTCCTTGCTTTGTTTGCACAACAGCCTCCTGCTCTAGGTATAGGTTGTGCATGAGTACAATTAAGTGCACTGGAAATCCCATTCTTCTTAATGTCAGCAATAACCTGTTATGATCCACACAGTCGAATGCCATTGCATAGTCAATAAAGCACAAACAGACATTCTTCTGGTATTCCTTATTTTCAGCCAGGACCCATCTGACATTATCAATGATATGCCTGATGCCATGGACTCTTCTGAAACCTGCTTGAACTTCTGGCAGTTCCATATCTATGTACTCTTCTATCCATTTTCGAGTGATCTTCAGCAGTATTTTGCTTGCATATGATATTAATGATGTTGTTCAATATTGTCCACAGTGTTTTGGATCACCTTTTTTGGGAATGGCAAGAAATAAGAACTTCTTACAATCTGTTAGCCAGACAGCTGTCCTCCAAATTTGGTGGCATAGACAGAGGACTGGCTGTGGTTTAAGCCTCCCCTCAGGCTAAGTCCCACACTGTCTAATCTACTGCTTTCAATAGGCATTTATACAGGGCAAATCCTCCCATGTTAGAATATCCAGTTTGCCTCTCAGCAGAATAAACACTTTAAAATCATTATTAATTTTAATAAAAGTTAACAGAGACTTTGGATTTCTATTCATCTATTGTTGCACACTTTCCCCCCTGCTCACTATTCTTCCCTAGTTCACTTTTCTCTTTGAAAAGTAAAAAAAAAAATTCTTTCATTGTTATACAATCTCCACTCCCCCCCAGTCCACTCCACTATGCAGCTTTCATTCTGGACTCTTGTCATGAGAATATTACCTAATCATATATTCCTTTTAAAAAGCTCCCTCCCTCATCTATTTCAATGCAGTATACATTATTTATTCCCTCTTTTCTTAGTTTCCCACAATCTTGATGTCAGTCCCGTTTTACAACAGTGTCATTATGCAGTATTTGTCCTTTCGTGACTGAGATGTTTCACTCAGCATAACATCCTCCAGCGTTACCCATTTTGTATAATATTTCATGAGTTCCTTGTTTTTCAATACAGCATAATATTCCATTGTGTGAATGTACCACAGTTTCTTTACCATTTGTTTGTTGATGGGCATTTGGGTTGTCTCCAGCGCTTTGCTATTATGACCAAAGCTGCAATAAAAATGGGTGTACATATATCTGCTTGGGTAATAGTTCTGGTTTCTTTAGGGCATATTCCCAATAGTGGAATTGCTGGGTCAAATGGTATTTCTACTTCCAATATTTTGAGAAAGCACCATACTGCTTTCTATAGTGGTTGAACCGTTTTACACTGCCACCAGAAATGAATAAGGATTCCAGTTTCTCCGCCACCTTGCCAGCATTTATTGTTTGCTGCTCTGTTGAATTTTGCTATTCTTACTGGGGTGAGATGGTATCTCATAGTTGTTTTGATATGCATCTCTCTTAGAGCTAGGGATTTTGAAAATTTCTTCATGTGTTTGTTCACCATCTGAATATCTTCTTTGGTGAAATGTCTGTTCGTACCCTGTGACCATTTTTCAATTGGGTTATTTAACTTTATCTTGTTGTGGTGCTCGGGCACTTTATAAATTCTAGATATAACTCCCTTCTCTGACATGTCATGACCAATTTTTTTTTTCCAATCTGTGGCTTCCCTTTTTACCCTGCTGGAGAAGTTTTTGGATGTGCATGGGGATTTTATTCTTAGAAGATCCCTTTCATCTATTTTATCCTCTTCTGGTTGTAGGTTTTTTAGGATACTTGGAAGACTGTTTATGTTGTGGATTGGTGCTTCTAGAGTTCTTTCTTCCAAGCTTTTCTCTGATTAAGTTTATAGTCTTTGGTTTTACTCCTAGTTCCTTGATCCACTTTGAGTTGGTTTTTTTGTATGGAGTGAGATGTGGATCTTGCTTGAGGTGTTTTTTGTTTGTTTGTTTGTTATTAATTTTAATGAATGTTTACAGAGACTTAGGATTTCCAGTCATTCATAGTTGCACTTTTCTCCCTACCCACCACCTCCCCCACAAATCATTCTTCTCCTTGAAAAGAAAAATTTTCATTGTTATGCAATCCCTTCCCCCAAGTCCACTCCATTATGCAGCCTTCATTCTGGACTTCTCTAATGACAAGAATACCCATTCATATATCCCCTTTAAACAGATCTCTCCCTCATTTGTTTCAATGCAATATACATCATTCCTCCCCTCCTTTTCTGTCTTCCCTCAACCCTGATATCAGTCCTGTTTTAACAACAGTGTCCATATGCAATATTTCTCCTTTTATAACTGAGATATTTCACTCAGCATAATGTCCTCCAGAATCATCCATTTTGCATAAGATTTCATGAATTCCTTGTTTTTCAATGCTGCATAGTATTTCATTGTGTGAATATAACAGGGCTTCTCCATCCATTTGTTTGTTGTTGGGCACTTGGGTTGTTTCCAGCTCTTTGCTCTTGTGAACAAAGCCACAATGAGCATGGGTGTACATATATTTTCTTGGGTGGCAGTTATGGTTTCTTTAGGATAAATTCCCAGTAGTGGAATTTCTGGGTCAAATGGTATTTCTATTTGAGAAATTATTACTTTTTCAAAAAACGCCATACAGCTTTCCATAGTGGTTGCACCATTTTACACTCTCACTAGCAGTGAATAAGGGTTCCAGATTCTCCACAACCTTGCCAGCATTTGATGTTTGCTGTTCTCTTAAATTTTGCTATTTTGACTGGAGTGAGATGATAACTCGTAGTTGAGTTGATTTGCATCTCTTTTAGAGCTAGGGATTTTGAACATTTCTATCATGCATTTGTTCGCCATCTGAATGTCTTCTTCGGTGAAGTGTTTGTTCATATCCTGTGCCCATTTTTCAATTGGGTTATTTATCTTTATCTTCTTGTGGTGCTCAAGTATTTTACATATTCTATATATGTCAGACATGTCATTACCAAATATTTGTTCCCAACCTGTGGCTTCACTTTTTACCCTGTTTGAGAAGTTTTTGGGTGTGCATAGGGATTTAACTCTTAGAAGATCCCATTCATCTATTTTATCCTCTCCTGGTTGTAGATGGATCTTGCTTGAGTTTTCTGCAGATAGTGTTCCAATTCTGCCAACACCATTTGTTAAAAAGGCTGTAGTTTCCCCACTTAACTGATTTCATCTCCTTGTCAAAAATCAGTTGACCATAGGTAGGGGGGCTGATTTCTGGATTCTCAATTCTATTCCATTGATCTATGTGTCTGTCATTGTACCAGTACCATGCTATCTTGACCACCATGGCAGTGTAGTAGAGTTTGAAATCGGGCAGTGAAATGCCTCCTACCGTGTTTCTGTTTATAAGGAGTGTTTTGCTTATTCAGGGCCTCTTTCCATTCCAAATGAATCTGGAGAATACTTTTTCCATCTCGTTGAACAATGGAATTGAGATTGCTTTGAACGTGTAAATTGCCTTTGGTAGTATTGTCATTTTCACAATATTGAGTCTTCCTATCCAAAAGCAAGGCATATTTTTCCATTTCCCTGGGTCTCTTTTTGTTTCTTGCAGTAATCTTTTGTAATTTTCTTTGAATAGATCCTTTGTGCTTCTGGTTATATTTACTCCCAAGTATTTAATCTGTGATTAGCTATTGTGAAGGGTATTGTTTTTCTTAGCTTCAGTTCTGTATTCCCTTTGTCACTGTAGAGAAATCCAATTGATATGTTGATCTTATATCCTACCACTTTACTGAATTGGTCAACTATGTTCAGTCGTTTTCTTGTTGAGTTTTTAGGGTTTTCTAAGTAAACTATCGTATCATCTGCATAGAGAGGTAATTTTACCTCCTCTTTGCCAATTTAGATACCTCTTATTTCTTTCTCTTGTCTTCTTGCTATCGCTAAGACTTCCAATACAATATTGAATAAGAGAGGTGATAATGGGCATCCTTGCCTAGTTCCTGTTCTCAAAGGGAATGCCTTTAATCTCTCTCCATTGAGAACAATGTTGGCTCTTGGGTTTACATATATACTTTTTATTATGTTGAAGAAATTCCCCTATTTTGTTGTGTGTTTTAATTAGGAAAGGGTGTTAGATTTTTGTCAAAGGCCTTTTCTCCATCAACTGATAGGATCACGTGGTTCTTGTTCTTTGCTTTGTTAATGTGATAAATGTAATCAATTACATTGATTGTTTTTCTTCTGTTGAACCATCCTTGCATACCTGTTATGAACCCCACTTGGTCATGGTGATTTTTTTAATGTATTTTTGGATTCTATTGTCCAGGATTTCATTCAGGATTTTTGCATCTATGTTCATGAGAGATATTGGCCTATACTTTTCTATTTTGGTGGTGTCTTTACCTGGTTTTGGTATCCAGGATATGTTTGCTTTATAGAATGAGTCTGGGAGAATTCCATCTTTTTCTATTTTATGAAATAATTCATGTAGAATTGGTGACAATTATTCACTGAATGTTTGATAAAATTCACTTGTAAAATCGTCTGGTCCAGAGCTTTTTTGGGCTGGAATTTATTTTATTACCTTTTCAATTTCTTCTTTTGTAATGGGTATGTTCAGGTTTTCAATTTCGGTTTGTGTTAGTTTAGGTAAGCTGTGAATTTCTAAATAATCTTCCATTTCCTCTAGGTTTTCATATTTGTTTGAGTATAGTTTTTCATAATATTCCAATGTTAGCCTTTTAATTTTAGTTGGTATTGTTGTGGCGTTGCCCGTTTCAGATCATTTGTGTCTTTTCCTTTTGAAGTTTTGCTCATGGTTTGTTAATTTTATTGACCTTTTCAAAGAAGCAGCTCCTAGTTTTGTTGATTGTTTCAATTGTTTTTATGTTTTCTATTTCATTTCTTTCTGCTCTAATATATACAATTTCTGGGTTTTTAGACGGTGTACAGTTTTTTTGCTATTCTTTTTCAATTTGGTGGAGATGTTGGGTTAGAGAGTCAATGGTCATTTTTTTTTCCTGCCTTTTTATGTGCTTGGTTATTGTTAGAAATTGACCTCTGATTACTGTTTTGGCTGTTTTACAGAGGGTTTTGTAAGTGGAGTTTTCATTTTCATTTGTTTCAAGAAAATTTTTAATTTCATTTTTTATTTTTTCTAGTACCCACTCATCTTCAAGCAAGATATTTTTCAGCTTCCAAATGTATGGTTTTTTTCATCCCTTATCCTCTTATTTTTAATTCCTAATTTTGTAACATTATGGTCTGAAAAGATGCTTTGTATTATTTCTATGTTTTTGAAGTTATTGATGCTTGCCTTGTGACATAAATTATAATCTGTTCTGGAGAGCGTTCCATGCACATTGGAAAAGAAGGTACACTGTGCTTATTTTTGGGGGGGGGTGTTAGCCTATACATACCTATGAGATCGAGTTCATTTACTGTGTGGTTTAATTCTTCAGCATCTTTCTTGAGTTTCTTTCTGGTAGTTCTATCTTTTCTTGAGAGTGGTGTATTGAAGTCTCCAACTACTATAGTAGTATTGTCCATTTCCTTTGTCAGATTTGTTACTGTTTGTTTTATATATTTTTCAGGTCTTTAATTTGATGCATTGATATTTATTATTTCTATGTCCTCTTGTTTTATTGACCCTATAAGCATTATGTAGTGACCTTCCTTGACCTTTGTGATGGTTTTTGAAATTTATTTGACCAGAGATTAATATCACTACTCCTGCTTTTTTCTGGTTGCCATGTGTTTGATATATTTTTTCCCACCTTTTATTTTTAGTCTTTATCTTCATTTTTCTGGTGTGTCTCTTGGAGACAGCATATTGATGGGTTTTTGGGTTTTGTTTTGTGTTTTTTTATTTTTAATCAGTTCTGCTACTCTTTTTCTCTTCACTGGTGCATTTACACCATTCACATTCAGTGTGATTATTGAGAAGCACGGTTTTATTGCTATCATTGTGTTGCGTTCTTTTTGGTGGTGTTGTTAGCTGCTTTGGTCCATCCTGCTTTCTGTGGCATTTCTGTAAAAAGGACGTCTCTCAGTGTTTCCTGCAATTCTAGTCTTGTTTTTACAAACTGCCTTAGGTTCTGTTTTTCTGCGAATATCTTGATCTCTGCTTCATATTTGATGGGCAATTTTTCTGGGTACAGTATTCTTGGTTGACAGTTGTGTTCTTTACTTTTTTATATATGCCATTCCACTGTCTTCTTGCTTGCATGGTTTCTGCTGAGACATCAGCATTTAATATTATCTGCTTTCTGTTATAGGTTACTCTTTGTTTTTTCATCCTGCTTTTAGAATTTTCTCCTTATCTTTAGTTCTGGCAAATTTGACTTTGATATGCCTTGGTCTTTTTCTTTTGGGGTCTATTCTATATGGTGTTTGCTCAGCTTTTTGAATATATATTCTCTCATTCTTCATTATGCCTGGAAAGTTTTCCTCTAGTAATTCTTCCACAATTTTTTTTTTGTTCCTTTACATGGTTCTTCCTGTTCTGGAATTCCAGTTATGCACATATTATTTCTCTTGATGTTGTCCCACATTATTCTTAGGTTTTCTTCTTTTCCTTTGTTCTGTTATTTTGCTTTTTGCTCTAGCATATCAGTTGTGACAATTCTATCTTCTTTTTCACTGGTTCTGTGTTCCATCTCTTCAAATCTGTTCATGTGTCTCTCCATCATATTGACACATACAAAGCATTGGAACCCATATTCTGAATCGTGAATTCTTATTTTTCCAAAGCTTCTAATGCCTGGTTTGTTTTATCTGCATTGTTTCGGGGTGTTTTTTTTTTTTTTTAAGCTCTTCCTGGGTTTTGCTTGCAGTGTCCTGTAATTCTTCAATTTTGTCTTCACCCATTGAGAATATTCTATCATTGTTCTTTTAAATTCTGTGTCGGAAAGTTGCATCACACTTTCTGGCTTCAGGAAATCCATTGATACTGTGTCACATTTTTGGGGGTGAAATCTTGCTTTGTGTTTGTGTAGGTTGTGAGGTAGCCTGCTTCTTATGTGACTTTGCTGTGGTAGAGTTTTTCATGCCTGAGGTGATGATAGGTTCTTGATCTGAAGTCACTGTGCTAGAAGGAGGTGGGTCAGCTACGACCCTCCCCATGTTTCTCTCTGAACTTCTGACATAAGAGAAGTGGTGCTTCAGATTAAAGGCAAGTTAGTTGACTGGATGTGGAGGCATGGGTGTGGGGCAGCCATATTGAGGGACCTCACTCAGATTCCAGCTGTCCAGGTGGGCTCACACAGGGTCCTCACTCAAATTCCAGCTGTCTGCCTCTTGCCCAGTGGCTCTTGCCCAGTAGGGCTCTGGGTCCCACAGGGCTTAAGAATACTCAGTCACATTCCTGCTGTACTGCTTGCTCCTGGTGGGTTGGTCCCACAGTGGTTCAGTTGGTGGCTCCTGCCAGGGCTTGGCTGGCAGATACCACCAAGACTCATGCTTTGTTACATTTTATAAGAGACACAAACGCAGGTTATACACATGGACTTCACCTGATGGTATGCATAGGAATCAGATCGACTACATCTGTGGAAGGAACCG
>NW_006400060.1:1020553-1029460 GCF_000299155.1 Elephantulus edwardii
CAGGAGGGGAAGACCCTCTATGAGATGGATTGATTCGGTGACTGGGGTAATCGGGATGGGTGTGTCAGAGGCGGTGCGGTTGGCGCAGGACAGAGCAGGGTTTAGAGCTGTTGTGCATAGGGTCGCTATGAGTCGGAAACGACTCGATGGCACATAACAACAACAACAACAACAACATGGCTCCCAAACTAATTATTTTAATAATAGTTCTCACTCAAATTCCTACTGTCTTGCTCACTCTCTGTGTGTTGATCTCTGTCCCAGATCAAACATTTTCAAGATTTACAATGTCTAGTAATCATTTCCAGAGTCGACTCCTTTCCCAGGCATGTGTTTGATGTGCAGGTTTGTTTGTCCCTGGGAGCAAGACAAACCAGCCTGGGCCTAGGGTTTGAGCCAGGAGGCAGCCTTAAGCCCAAAGGCAGCTGGGAGAGGAGGCGGCCATGTTGTTCTAGTTGGCTCCTCCCAGGGTCTTGGGAATTTCTCCTTGCCAGAAGCAGCATGGTGGTGTGAGCACAGGAATTGTCGCAAGCTTTTGGAGTCGACTGCTTTTCCGGGCATGTGTTTGGCGTGCAGGTTTGCTGTGTCCCCAGGAGTGAGGCAAGCCAGCCTGGGCCTAAGGTTTGAGCCAGGAGGCTGCCTTAAGCCCAAAGGCAGCTGGGAGAGGAGGCAGCCATGTTGTTCTGGTTCGCTCCTCCCAGGGTCTCGAGAAGTCCTCCTTGCCAGAAGGAGTTTGGTGGTGTGAGTACAGGAATCATTGGAAGCTTTTGGAGTCAACTGCTTTTCCCGGCATGTGTTTGACATGCTAGTTTGCTCTGTTCCACTGGAGTGAGACAAGCCAGCCCGGGCCTAGGGTTTGAGCCAGGAGGTGGCCTTAATCCCAAAGGGCCGTCGGGCCTGTGGCCCTCGGCCAGGTTCAAATTGTTTTCATGTCAAACATTCTTCTAGGTGGTATAACACTGGTCTGTGTGTTTCTGTAGAGAGGTAACTCGTGGTTGCTGTGATGCTAAAGACTGTGACAGTGATGTGCCAATCGTGGTAATGGGTACCCATGGTTGACATTGTTGGCTGGAGCTTCCCGACTAAATCAATCCTGGAAGCTGGAGCAGCATCCACTTCCGAAATGGCTTGCCTCCAGAAACTCTGTGTATGAACAGTGCTCAGGCTGTTTGTTCATAGGGTCGTTATGAGTCATCTACGACTCGATGGTACCAAACAACAATAACAACAACAACAACGATGACAAAGAGAGAGCTACATTGGTCTAGTGGAAAGGAAGTTATGCTACCAAGCCAAAGGTGGGTGATTTTCATCTGCGGCCCTCAGCCACGTTCAAATTGTTTTTGTGGCAAACATTCTTCTAGGTGGTATAGCAACTGGTCTGTGCATTGCTGTAGAGAGGTAACTCATGGTTGCTGTGATGCTGAAGACTGTGACAGTGATGTGCCAATCGTGGTAATGGGTACCCATGGTGGACAGTGTTGGCTGGAGCTTCCTGACTAAATCAAGCCTGGAAGCAGGAGTGGCATCCACTTCCAAAATGGCTTGCCTCCGGAAACTCTATGTACAAACAGTGCTCAGGCTGTTTGATCATAGGGTCACTATGAGTTGTCTATGACTTGACGGCACCAAACAACAACAACAGTAATCATTTCCATATGAGCATAATTAAGTGTTCTGAGATTCCCATTCTTCTCAAAGTTAGCCATAATTTGTTGTGATCCAGACAGTCAAATGCCTTTATATAGTCATTGAAACAGAGATAGACATTCCTCTGGTACTCTCTGCTTTCAGCTAATATCCATCTAACATTGGATCTCATGTCTCTAGTGCCATGGCCTGTTTTAAACCTAACCTGCATATCTGGCAGTTCTCTACTGATGTACTGCTCCAGTCCTTTCTGGATTATCTTCGGCAGGATCTTGCTTGTGTGTGATATCATTTGATAATTTCCACACTATGTTGGGTCACCTTTTTCTGGAGTGGATATAAATACATATCCAGTCAGTTGGCCAGGTAGTTGTTCTCCAGATTTCTTGGCAGAACCTGGAGAAAGCGTTCAGGACAGCAATTGTTTGCTGAAATATATCAATTAGTATTCCATAACTTTCTTGTTTTCCCCCAATTCCTTCAGAGCAGCTTGGACTTCCTCCTTCATCACCATAGGCTCTTGATCATATATTGTTTCATGAAATTCTTCTGTTTCAGTCAATTATTTTTGGTATAGTGCCTCTGTGTACTCCTTTCATATTGTTTTGATGTTTCCTGAGTCATTCAAAATTCTGCCTTCAGCATCCTTAAATACTACAAAATGAGGCTTAAATTTGTTCTTCACTTCCTTAATTGTGCTCATATGAAACCTGTACTTGGACCATGAAGCAATGGTCAGAACAGAGCAGGGAGACACTGTGTGGTTCAGGATCAAGAAAGATTTGTGTCAGGGATGAAGCTTATCTCCATACCTTTTCAATCTATATGCAGAACAGATTATGAAGAGGAATGTGGTATCAGTATTTAAGGAAGACTCAACAACAACCTGTCTTAACAGATGACATAACCTTGCTTGCTGAAACTGAGGACATAGGGCATTTGCTGCAGAAAATTAATGACTGTAGTCTTCAGTATGAATTGAAGCTCAACATCAAGAAAACAAAGATTCTCACCACTGGGCCAATTGGCAGCTTCATGATGGACAGAGAAGAGATTAAGATTATTGATAACTTCAGCTTGCTTTGTTCTACAATCAACACTCTTGACACCAGCAGTCAGGAAATCAAAAGACAAATTCCAGTGGAGAAATATGCTGTCAGAGACCTCTCTAGAGTACTGAAAAGCAACAGTGTCGGTCTGGAAACTAAGTGTTCCTGATTCAGGCTATGATCTTAGCAATTATTTGCTATGTATCAGAGAGCTGGACAATAACTAAGGATGGTAGAAGAAGTACCGATGCATTTGAGTTGTGGTGCTGGAGATGAGTATCGAACATAATATGGACTCCCAGGAGAACAAATAGGTCTCACCTGAAGACTTTAAAACCAGGCTGTTTCCTGGAGGCAAGGATTTTGAAGTTCTGTCTCACATACTTTGGGTATGTGGCCAGGAATGACCAGTCCTTGGAGAGGAACCTCATGCTTGGAAGAATGGAAGGACAGTGCAGGAGAGGAAGACATAGGATGAGATTGATTGACTCAGTGACTGGAGAAATGGGATTAGGTTTGTCAGAGATGATGAGATTGGCTCAGAATAGGGAAGAGTTCAGAGCTAATGTACTTAGGGTCACTATGAGTCCCAGGTGATTCAATGGCATATTACAACAAGAAGTAATCTGTTATATCATGCATCTTAATATTACATCAGTCAAAGCCTGAATTATTTATACAATAGATCTTAACATCACTATATTAACAACAAAAAAACCTACACCCAGCAATATTCATAACCTATGTAAAAAAAGATCTAAATATTTAAACCTTTCAAGGGATTAATAGTTTCAGTCTCATTCTCCACTCCCTACCTCCATGCTATTTTACACTTTCATGTGCATATGCCCTGAGGTGTGTATCCTGTCTCAGCCCAAAAATGACTTTTAAGTAGCATCAAAAGTAATTTTAATGATGGACAAGGACCAGTGTTGATTAATTTTATAAAACATAATGCATACAAATAAATATATGAAACACAATATAAATGAAGAATATGGTAAAAAACAATGTATGTGAACTTTGTAAGCAAACCAATATAAGATAAAATTTTTAAAAAGAACACAACAAAAACAAAAAAAGCAGTCATTTTAACTGAACTTCCAAAAAACCTAACTTCTCATAAGTCCTATATTTCTATGAGCCTGGAGCCATCCCATGCAATCCCACTGCTTCTGACACCAGCAATAAAAAGAGCAAAGGCCATGTAAGAAGTGCCATATCTGACCTTTTCCAACTTCACAGGCAAAACTATCTCTTCCCACAAGGCAAATCCAATTCTCATGAGGTTGGACATGTCCCCCACACTCCCATGCCTCTTCCTACCTGTCTCAACACCAGTCTTACTGCTTGGGTGGGTTCACAATTCAATGTGATAGCTCGTAGACCATGCAGAACTGTATTGAGGGACTCAAAATGTTATAGTTAATAACAGAATAGAGTCAAGATAGCTTCCCAAATGTGCACAAAGGCACCTCAGCCTCAAGCCTTGTTGTGTTTCCAACTTCTCATTCCTGCAAATGTTAGCTTCCCTTCCAAAATATTCCAACAAAATTCCCAGTTCTGCCACTATTGGTTTCCTAGCCCCCAAAGTGCCATCTCACATCAGTTCTCCAGTTCAGCCATCGCTGCCGCTGCTGCTGTCCCAAAGTACATTTCACCGGCTTGTAGGAAGTCTCTCTTCTCTGACTGGGTGAAGAATTCTCTCTTCTCATGAGAGAAGAATTTTCTTCTTCTGGAGGAGGAAGATTCCATTTCTGCAATGAGAGAACTTTAATTTATTAGGGAGACTAGTCAATTCCCTCTAGATTGTTGACACTGGCCAATCTCCTTGTGGAAATGTAGATAGCCAATACCATTGTGGATAGGCCAACAAGCTCCATTTGCATATTCTTGCCCATCTGCATAGCATCATCTAATAAAGGCTGGAGAAGTCATACTGAGAGACAAACTCCATAACATTCACCTAGAAAATACATCAATGGATATTCTTGGTACTATGCCAGAAACATCTGCATAACTCCAACTTTTGCCTGATTATGTTGATGTTGTTAGGTGCCATCTGGTCGAATATGACTCATAGCAACTCATGGACAAAAGATCTGAACCATGTGCCATCCTCACACTTCCTGACACACAAGAGCCCATTGCAGCAGTTACCGTGTCAATCCACCTGGTTAAAAGCCTTCCTCTCCTTCGCTGAACCTCCACCCTCCCCAGCATCATGTCCTTCTCCAAAGAATAGCCCTTCTTATGAACATATGAGGCTTCATCATTTTTGCCTCCGAAGAGCACTTGAGCTGCATCATCTCCAAGACATATTTTTGCTCTCTTGGCCATTCATGGGATCTTCAGTGCTCTTTTTCAACACCACAGCTCAAAGGCATATATACATTTTTCTGTAATCAATATTCACTGTCCAGCTCTCAGATGCATATCAAGTGATTGGAAAGATTATGGCCTGAATCAGATGCACCTTAGTCATCAAACTGACATTGTTACTCCTCAAAGTTTGGAAAGAAGTACTTTGCTTATTCAGGTTCTTTCCTCTCCAAATAAATTTGAAAATTTCCCTTTAGATCTCCTTGAAAAATGAATTTGGTATCTGTAGTGGGATTGTGTTAAACATGTAGATTGCTTTTGGTAGGATTGTCATTTCCACAATATTGAGTCTTCCTATCTATGAACAGGGGACCTTTTTCCATTTATTTAGACACAAAAATGTTCTGTAGTTTATTTGGAGAGGAAAGTGACCCCAAATAAGCAAAACACTTCTAAAAAAAATGAAATGGAAGTCACAGCACTCCCTTAACTCAAAACCCACTAGACAGTGGTAGTAACCAGTATGGCACTGGTACAATGACAGGCATTTAGACCAATGGAACAGAACTGAGAACCCAGAAATAGACCCATCTGTCTACAGTCAAATGACATTTAACAAGGAAATAAAAGCTATCAAATAGGGAAATGATAACCTCTTCAACAAATGATGTTGGCATGACTGGACTGGTAACTGCAGAAAGCTGAAACAGGATCCATATCTCACACCATACTCAAAAATCAACTCAAGGTGGATCAGAGACCTCAAAATAAAGCCCCAAACCATAAATCTCATAAGAGATGAACGGACCAAGCTTAGAAGGTCTAGTTTATGGTATAAAGGGACTGCCAAATACAGCCAGAAATGTGCAATCTGAAGAGTATAAAATTGATGAATGAGACCTTCTAAAGATTAAATCTCTGTGCTCATCAAAAACTTTTCCCAGCAAGGTAAAAAGAAAACCTACCAACTGGGAACGAATATTTGTCAATACCATCTCAGACAAGAGTTTCTTCACAGCAGTTTACAGAATACTATAGGGCTTCCAGAAGAAAAAGACTGATAATCCAATAATAAAATGGGCAAAAGACATGGAAGGAATTTTCATGGAGGAGGACATTTGGATGGCTAACAGACACATGAAGAAATGTTCTAAATCACTGGCAGTGAGAGATGCAAATCAAAATCACCATGAGATACTATCTCACCCCAGTAACAGTGGGAAAGGTTAGCAGGACAGCAAATAATAAATGTTGGAGAGGATATGGCGAGATAGGAAATCTCATACACTGTTGGTGGGATTGTAAAATGGTACAACCACTCTGGAAAGCAGTTAGGCATTTCCTCAAAAAGGGGAACATAGAAATTCCCTATGACCCAGTTATTCCACTGCTTGGAATATACCCTGAGTAAATGAGAACTGAGGCACAAAGACTTGTACACCAATGTACACAGCAGCGTTATTCACCATAGCAAGAACATGGAAACAGTCCGGATGTCCAATCACAGTGGAATGAATTGAGAAATGATGGTACAGTCAAACAATGGAATACTATGCAGCACACAGGAGCAATGATTTTTTAAATTACTACCTTACATTGGAGGGACTGGAGAGCATTATGATAAGTGAACTAACTCAGTCTCATAAGGACAAATACTGTATAAGACCATTATTGTAGAATGAGTACAAGGATCCAAGGAGGGAAGGGGGGCCTTAATCATGGGGTCTCACAATTTGATGGGGAGAGGAAGTGGGTAACGGAAAGGGGAAAGACTTGATGTGAAATGCAATGTATATGAACTTTGTATGTAAACCAATATCAATTTTAAAAAAAATAGTTTGTAGAGGTCCATAACTGCAGATTTTCACAATACAGTGTCTCCTTATTCCCTCACTGCTGGTACCAAGGGTGTTAATTGTGGATCTAAGCAAGATGAAGTTGTTGACAGTTTCAATCTCCTCTCCATCCATAATGACACTGTTCCATGGTAAGAATCTTTGTTTTCTTGACATTGAGGTGCAATCCATACTGAAGACTGCGTTCATTGATCTTCAGCAACAAGTGCTTCAAGTTCTCCTCACTTTCTTTTTAAAAAAATTTATTAATTTTAATGAATATTTACAGAGATTTTTTGGGTTTCCATTCATTCATTGTTGCACTATTTTCTCTACCCTCCCCCCCAGTTCGTTCCTTATTTTTTTCCCCTTGAAAGTCTGTTTTAATTGTCCTATTGCCACAGTGCTTGCCAAAGCCAGTTCTGATTAATCTCCTTTGTCAGTGTGTCCTTTGTGATTCCCTATCACTCCTCCCTGAGAGAGAATTCACCCTGATTCATAAGGAAAAGGGGACAGCGTATTCTCTTAGCTACTTCATGCTGGAAAAGGACACTGTAGGTTTCAGGGTGAAGATTTTCTCTCATTACTCTAAAGGGCCCCTTTGGAAATAGGAAACATGTAGACTATTGTGGAGATTGATTTTAGAATTTAGAGGCACTGTTATCAGTTGTTCTTAGCCAAACATGTTCATTTCCTTGAAGATGCATCATGGAACTGTTGTAGCATAGAAGACACAAATTTTACTAACAAGTTAAAAGTACATGAGTCAAAAATGAAAAGCAAAAATATTCCAAGTAGAGGTTCTAACAGTGGCACAAATCAAGTTACAGAGTGAAGGTAGTTCTTAAAATAAAAGGCTTATTGACTAGCACTTTGTCTGTTACAGTATAAAGGTTAGGAACCACAAGATGTAGAGGCTCAACTATGTCATTTATGGTTCTTAAGTCCTGGACAAAATTCCATCTATTACTGAGTTGTTTTACAGCTCGGAAGTCCGCATGCAAGGTAGAGGTGAAGTAAGGAACTGCTTATGAGGTTTTCCATCAACTCCAACAACTAAGAAATAGAAGAACTGGAATCTCAGAAGGCTTTTAGGACCAAATAGTAGGCTCTTGTGTCCAGGAGAAAATGAATATACGTACCAGTAATGTTAATGCTCACCCACTGCTCTTCTGGGAGGATCTGAATCATTGAAGCGTCCTCCTTTGTTTCCAGCTGGGAGCTGGGGCCTGTCAGTCCTGTCAGCCACGAGGACCTGATGTAGGCCACCCTTGGCCAAGTGGCCTTCTGATACACACTTAAAACAAGTGAGTGGGAGCTACCTCTCTACTCCCTTGCCTATTTGTGGCTCTCATCTCTGACACTGTCTACTGAAGTGGCCAAGCTTTCCACAGTGTAAGCAATTCTGACCTCCTTTATTACCTTTGGGTGGCACTGTTTATGAGTAAGACTTCCTTTTCCTGACAGGCCCTAAACTGACAGCAATAGTTGTCCCAATAATTTTGGCCATTCTCTTGTCTTTTCTCTTCCCTCTAGATCCCAGTTGTTAAAATAGGGAAAAATTTAAACAAACATATAACAAATAATTTTGAACAATATAATCTTTTCATTTTAAGACTAGAAATATTAACAATATGATCATTTCCATTCCAGAAATACATGTTCCAATGCAGTTCCTATTTTCCATAAATGGTTTTGGTAAGAATATTATAAATGTGGCCACTATTCCTCCTCCATGCCAAGATAAAGTGTTATTAGCATGAGCAGTTATAAATCCATTGCCTTCCTTACTCTAACTTAATTTTTTTAATTTAAATTTTTTATTAATTTCAGTAAAACTTACAAAGACTTTGGATTTCCATTCATTCATTGTTGCACATTTCTCCCCTCCCAAGCCTCCCCCCCACCCCAAGAACACTATCCTCTTAGAAAAGTAAAAGAAAAAATCTTTCATTGTTTTACAAACCCTCCCCCAGGTCCAGTCCACCATGTAGCCATCGCTCTAGACTCCTGTCATGACAGAAATACCTAATCACATATCTCTTTTAAAC
>NW_006400060.1:1032935-1034860 GCF_000299155.1 Elephantulus edwardii
CGCCAGCATTTGTTGCTTGCTGTTCTGTTAAATTTTGTTATTTTGACTGGGGTCAGATGATATCTCATAGTAGTTTTAATTTGCATCTCCCTTAGAGCTAGGGATTTTGAACATTTCTTCATGTGCTTATTAGCCATCTGAATGTCGTCTTTGGTGAAGTGCCTGTTCATATCCTGTGCCCATTTTTCTTTTGGATTATTTAGCTTTATCTTGTTGTGGTGCTCAAGTATTTTATAAATTCTAGATATAAGTCCCTTAGCTGACATGTCATTACCAAACACTTTTTTCCCAGTCTGTGGCTTCCTTTTTTACCCTGTTGGAGAAGTTTTTGGATGTGCAAAGGGATTTGATTCTTAGAAGGTCCCATTCAACTATTTTATCTTATCTTGGTTGTAGGCCTCCTCACTTTCAACAAACAAGATTGTGTCCTCTGCATAACATAGATTATTGATCAGTCTTCCTCCAATCCTGATGCCACACTCCTCTTCCTGGAGCCCAGCTTCTTGGATAATTTGCTCAGCATAAAGATTGAACCAGTATGGAGAGAAAAAACAACCCTGATGCACTCCCTTCTCAATTTTAAACCATGCAGTGCTCACCTGCTCTGTTCACACGACCACCTCCATCCAGGTATAGGTTCGACATCAGCACTATTAAGTGCTCTGGGATTCCCATTCTTCCACATGTCAGCCACAATTTGCCAGAGTATAGTTAATAAAACTTTATCTCTTTATTTTTGGCTGTTAGTTCATTGTACTGAATACAGTATGTTAACAGTATGATATTTGGACTACCAGATTATGATGTCCTCTAATTATCCACCTAAAAACAAAACAAAACAAAAACTCCCAAACCATAGATCTCCAAAAGTTTCAAGAAACAAGAATGTTGGTAAAACTCCCAAGTTGTGTATTTACTTGAATATAATCTTTATATTGCCTGAAGCCCAAGTGCAAACTTACTCTATGTAGTGAAGGAAATGTGAATCTATCAGAACTGAGTAAAGGGTTGTATAAGGCATGAGAGTTTATAAGAACTGATTAAACAGTAGTAAAACATATGAGAAAGTGTGTGTAAATCTCCAGCTGATTCAAAGGATAATCAGAGTGGGACTGTTTTATAAGGAAAAGAAAGTAGTTTGATCTTAAATAAAAAGTCCATTTTTTAAAAAAAAGAGTAAGTGACTAGGAAATAAGTAAATAAAGTGTAAGAGAAAATAAATAATATGTAAGAGAACGTGGCAAAGAGTAAAGGAATTTTCTCTTAATTGATAATGGATTGTTCTCCATGGTCTTTAAAATTAGAAAATTCGGGCAAATCCAGTTTACTCTTTAAAATTTTATCTTAGTTCAAAATACTCTAAGGAAACAGAATCTGTCCCTACTGTTATTGCTAAGATCCTGTCTTTCTGACATGCTTTGTAAATTTATAGCTTTCAGACTACTCTCCTTGCAGGAGAAAATGATACTAATTCACATATACATAGACTGAACATAGAACCTCACATCATCTCCTAGGTCTTCTGTGGACCTTTGAAACAGTCTCTGCCCAAAGCAGTCTAACTGCTGTTCACAAACCAGATATATATTAGCTGTCACCATCCGCACTCCCCTAGGAGCTGTTAGAGCTCCCATCCCAAAGCAGTTTTTAGGTCCTAGACCAAGAAGAAGCCTACCACTATCATGCCTCACAAGCAAAATCTAAATTATTTACCTTCTGCTCTTTATTTTATCAAATATATACACTACCTGCACTAAAACTTATTGTATATAGTAAATAACAAATTTTACACCCTAAAAAAATCTACATAAATAGAGCAAAAATGGGAGGATGTAGGAGTTAAGCTGATCAAGGCAGAGGCTGCCTGAGTTAAAAGAATATAAACTAGACACACCCCGGCAGCTCTGACCCATGACCCCCATCTT
>NW_006400060.1:1036468-1037602 GCF_000299155.1 Elephantulus edwardii
AAGAAGACAGTGGAATGGCATCTATCGAACACTTAAAGAACACAACTTTCAACCAAGAATACTGTACCCAGCAAAACTATCCATCAGGTATGAAGGACAGATCAAATTATTCCCAGAAATACAGAACCTAAAGGAGTTCGTAAAAACAAGACCAGTCTTACAGGAAACACTGAAAAACATCCTTAAAACAGAGATGCCACAGAAAACAGGATGGACCAAAGTAACTAGTAACAACACAAAAAAGAATTGAACAGAATGACAGCAATAAAACCCTACCTTTCAATAATTTCACTGAACGTGAATGGTTTAAGTGCACCAGTGAACAGAATAAGAGTAGCAGATTGGATAAAAAACCAAAATCCATCAATATGTTGCCTACAAGAGACACATCTGAAAAATGTAGATAAAGAAAGACGAAAAATTAACGGATGGGACAAAATATACCAAGCAAATGGCAACCAAAAAAAAGCAAGAGTAGCGATACTAATCTCTGATAAAATAAATTTCAATGCAAAAACCATCACAAAAGACAAAGAAGGTCACTACATAATGCTCAAAGTGTCAATAAAACAAGAAGATATAACAATATTGAATATCTATGCACCAAATGAAAGACCTGCAAAATATATAAAACACAAATTAACAAAGTTAAAAAAGGAGATAGATAGCACTACTATAGTACTTGGAGACTTCAATACACCCCTTTCAAGAAAAGATAGAACTACCAAAAAGAATCTCAACAAAGATACTCAAGAATTAAACCACACAATTAACCAACTCGATCTTATAGATATTTATAGGCTCATGCACCCCCCAAAAGCAAAATACACCTTCTTTTCCAATGTGCATGGGACATTATCCAGAAAATACCAAATTCTAGGTCATAAGGCAAGCATCAACAAATTAAAAAACATAGAAGTTATTCAAAGTATCTTCTCAGATCACAATGCCACAAAACTAGAAATTAATAACAAGAGAATAAAGG
The DNA here is from genome assembly GCF_000299155.1 of Elephantulus edwardii. Taxonomy (NCBI): domain Eukaryota; kingdom Metazoa; phylum Chordata; class Mammalia; order Macroscelidea; family Macroscelididae; genus Elephantulus; species Elephantulus edwardii. The sequence continues at coordinate 1,037,454 of NW_006400060.1, forward strand.
AGAAAAAAATCACACATTTGGAAGCTGAACAACAACTTGCTTGAACACGACTGGCTACAAGAAGAAATAAAAAATGAAATAAAAAAGTTTCTTGAAACAAATGACAATGAAGACACTACTTACCAAAACCTCTGGGAAACAGCCAAAGC
>NW_006400060.1:1039438-1041195 GCF_000299155.1 Elephantulus edwardii
TTAGGGCTGTTGTGCATAGGGTCACTATGAGTCGGAAACGACTCGACAGCACATAACAACAACAACCCCATCAAATTGTGCAACCCCATTATTAACCCCCAAACATCCTCATCTCTCTGCTTCTACTCCCTATTCCCCCTCCCTTGAATCTTCATACTCATTCTGCAATAATGTTTTTATACAATATTTGCCCTTGTGGGACTGAATTCGTTCATTCAGAATAATGCTCTCCGGTCCCACCCAAGTTAGATAATAATTTACAAAATCATTGCTCCTGCGTGTATGAAAGTACCATACTTTCTCAATCCATTCTATTGTGGTTGAATATCTGGGCTGTTTTCATGCTCTTATGATGATGAATAATGCTGCTATGAACATTGGTGTACAAGTGTATATTTGTGCCTTAGTTCTCATTTTCTCAGGGTATATTCCAAGTAGTGGAATAGCTGGGTCATGTAGAATTTCTGTGTTCAGCTTTTTGAGGAAGTGGCAAACTGCCTTCCAAAATGGTTGTAACATTTTACAAACCCATCAACAACGTATAAGAGTTCCTATCTCACCACATCATCTCCAACACTTATTACTTGCTGTCCTGTTAAGCTTTGCCACTGTTACTGGAGTGAGATGGTATTCCACTATGCTTTTTTTTTGCTTTTTTAAAATTAATTTTAATGTACATTTACAGAGACTATGGATTTTCATTCATTCGTTATTTTATTTTTATTTGTATCTCTCTCACTGCCAGTGATTTGGAGCATTTCTTCATGTGTCTGTTTGCCATTCGAAAATCTTCCTCTGTGAAAATTCTTTTCATGCCTTTGTCCATTTTGTAATGGAGTTATCAGTCTTTTTCTTGTGGAGGACCATGAGTATTCTGTAAACTTTAGTTATGAGCCTTTTGTCTGAGATGGTATTGCCAAAAGTTTGTTCCCATTCCTTTTTCATCCTGTTGTAAAAAAATTTTGATGCATACAGGGATTTAATCTTTAGAAGGTACCATTCATCAATTTTATCCTTTCCAGATTGTGCATTTCTGGCTGTATTTGGCAGTCTCTTTATAAGATAGACTACACCTTCTAAGCTTGATCCTAGTTTGTCTAGTATGAACTTTATAGTTTTGGGCTTTACTCTGAGGTCTCTGATCCACCTTAAGTTGATTTTTGTGTATTGTATGAAATGTGAATCCTGCTTCAGCTTTCTGTAGGTGGAAGCCCAGTTTTGACAGAACCATTTGTTGAAGAGGTTGTCATTTCCCTATTTTATAGCATTGATTTCCTTGTCAAATATCAGTTGAACATAGATAGCTGGGACTATTTCTGGGTTCTCAATTGTGTGCCGGTCCTGGTGCCAGTATGATGCTGTTTTGGTTACTATTGCTGTGTAGTAGATTTTGACGTAAGGGAGTGCTATGCTTCCCATCTCATTTTTGTTTCTCAGAAGTATTTTGCTTATTTAGGATCTCATGCCTCTCCAAATAAATTGGACAATTTCCCTTTCGATCTCCTTAAAAAGTGAACTTGGTATCTGCATTAGGATTGTATTGAATACGTAGATTGCTTTTGGTAGGATTGTCATTTTCACAATATTGAGTCTTCCTATCCATGACTCTGAGAAGAATGGGAATCCCAGAATACTTGATTGTGCTAATGAGAAACATACACTTCGACCAAGAGGCACAGTCGTCAGAACAGAGCAGGGAAACACTGCATGATTCAAAATTGGGAAAGGTGTACGCCAGGGATGTGTCCTATCTCCAT
>NW_006400060.1:1042152-1045192 GCF_000299155.1 Elephantulus edwardii
CACCCCTAGTTTGCTCTTCTCTTTAAAAAGTAAAATTCCTTTATTGGTGCACAATCCCCTCGCCCCCACCCCACCCCAAGTACACTCCACTATGCAACCTTCATTCTGGACTCTTGTGATAACCATAATACCCTATCATGTTTCTTTTTTTAACTGTTCTCGCCCTTATCTGTTTCAATGCAGTATGCATAATTTATCTAGTTTTTCTGTCTTAACACAACCCTGATGTCAGTCCTATTCTACAACAGTGTATGCATTATTTGTCTTTTCGTGACTGAGATATTTCACTCAGCAAAATGCCCTCCACCAGGGTCACCAATTTTGGATAATATTACATGAATTCCTTGTTTTTCAATACACCGTAGCATTCCATTGTGTGAATATAACACAGCTTCTCTATCCATTTGTTTGTTGATGGGCACCTGGGTTGTTTCCAACTCATTGCTATTGTGAACAGAGCCACAATAAACATGTGTGCATATATATGCTTGGATGTTGGTTATGGTGTCTTTAGGATATAGTCCCAGTAGTGGAATTGCTGGGTCAAATGGTATCTCTATTTGCAACTTTTTTAGAAAGTGCCACACCACTTTCCACAGTGGTTGCACCATTTTACACTTCCACCAACAGTGAATAAGGGTTACAGTTTCTCCACAACCTCTCCAGCACTTATTGCTTGCTGTTCTGCTATATTTTGCTATTCTGACTGGGGTAAGACAATATCTCATACTTGTTATCATTTGCATCTCTCTTAGAGCTAGTGATTTTGAACATTTTTTCATGTGCTTGTTGGTCATCTGAATGTCTTCTTTGGCAAAGTGTCTGTTCATATCCTGTGTCCATTTTTCAAATTGGATTATTTACCTTTATCTTCCTGTGGTGCTCAAGTATTTTATAAATTGTAGATATAAGTCCCTTATCTAACATGTAATTACCAAATACTTTTTCTCAGTGTGTGGCTTCCCTTTCTACTCTGTTGGAGAAGTTTTTGGATGTGCATAGGGATTTGATTCTTAGAAGGTCCCATTCATCTATTTGATCTTCTCTTGGTTCTAGATTTTTCAGGATACTTGGAAGACTGCTTATGTCATGGATTAGCATTACTAGAATTCTTCCAAGCTTTTCTTTAATGACATTTATAGTCCTAGGTCCATGATCCACCTTGAGTTGGTTTTGTATATGGAGTGAGGTGTAGACCTTGCTTGAGTCTTCTGCAGATAGTTTTCCAATTTTGCCAACACCATTTATTAAAAAGGCTGTCGTTTCCCCACTTAACTGATTTCACCTCTTTGTCAAAAATCAGTTGTCCATAGGTAGATGGGCTGATTTCCAGACTCTCAATTCTATTCCACTGATCTATGTGTCTGTCATTGTATCGGTACCATGCTGTCTTAACCACCACGGCAGTGTAGTAGGATTTGAAATCAGGAGTGAGATACCTCCTAACTTTTTTCTGTTTTTAACAAGTGCTTGGCTTATTCGGGGCTTCTTTCCATTCCAAATGAAACTGGAGATTACCTTTTCCATCTCATTGAAGAATGGGATTGGTATTTGTATTGGGATTGCATTGACCATGTGGACTGCCTTTGGTAGTATTACCATTTTCACAATATTGAGTCTTCCTATCCATGAGCAAGGGATATTCTTCCACTTCTCCAGGTCTCTTTTTGTTTCTTGTAATAATGTTTTGTAATTTTCTTTGAATAGATCCTTTGTGCTTCTGGTTAGATTTACTCCCAAGTATGTAATCTTGTGATTAGCTATTGTGAAGGGTATTGTTTTTCTTAGCTCCAGCTCTGTATTCTCTTTGTCACTGTAGAGCAATCCAACTGATTTTTATATGCTGACCTTGTATCCTGTTACTTTGCTGAATTGGTCAACTCTGTCCAATAGTTTTCTTGCTGAGTCTCTAGGGTTTTCTAGGTATATTATCATATCATCTGCATGGAGAGATAATTTTACCTCTTCTTTTCAAATTTAGATACCTCTTATTTCCTTCTCTTGTCTTATTGCTATCGCTAAGACTTCCAATACAATATTGAATACGAGAGGTGATATTGGGCATCCTCGCCTATTTCCTGTTCTTAAAGTGAATACTTTTAACCTCTCTCCATTGAGAACAATGGTGGCTCTCGGGTTTATAAATACTTTTTACTATGTTGAAGAAATTCCCCTCTAATCCTATTTCATTGAGTGCTTTAATCAGGAGAGGGTATTGAATTTTTTCAAAAGCATTTTATGCCTCATTTGATAGGATCATATGGTTTTTCTTCTGCCAGTTTGCTGTGCTGAGGTAATCTGGGTTTGCTGTGACACTGAACTTTGTACCATTTGGGTCTCAAATTCCATAATGGCTGCCCATAGTGGAAAGTGTTTGGTGGAGCTCCCAGTTTTAAGACAGGTTTGGAGGCAGGAGTGACGTCCACTTCCTAAATCACACACCTCTGGAAACTCTATGAACTTGGAGAAATGATAGCTGAAGAAAGGCCTCAGGTCTTTCATTCATAGAATTGCTATGAATCATGTGTGACTTGATGGCAATCAACAACAACAGCAACCTTACAGTATCAATAGTTTTGCTAACATAGCCAAAAATGCACAGCCTGGAGGGCATAAATTCCATGACTGAGACCTTCTTAAAGTCAAATCCCTGTGTGTGTTAAATTTTTTTCCAAAAAAGTGAAAAGAAAGTCCACAGTCTGGGGGTTGGGGGGGGGGTGACAATAACATTTCAGACAAGGGTCTTATAATGAAATTTTACAGAATACTACAGGGCCCCCACAAGAAAAAGACTGACAACCCAACCACAAAATAGGGGGAAAGACATGAAAATAACTCTTCACAAAGACGGGCATTTGGATGGCCAACAGACACATGAAGAAATATTAAAAATGACAAGCAATCAGAGAGATGCAAATCAAAACAACAAAGAGATACTATTTTACCCCGGTAGCAGTAGTAAAGTTTAACACAATGTTGTTTTCATGTGCCGTCGAGTCGTTTGCGACTCAAAGCGTCCCTATGTACAACAGCCCTAAAC
>NW_006400060.1:1046220-1046946 GCF_000299155.1 Elephantulus edwardii
TAATCAATGAAACACAGATAGACATTCTTCTGGTATTCCCTGATTTCAGCTAAGATCCATCTAACATCAGCAACAATATCCCTAGTACCACGACCCCTTCGAAACCCAGCCTGCACTTCTGGCAATTCTCTGCTGATGTGCTGTTTCAGTTGTTTAACACAATAGTGAGCAATAAATGTTGGAGAGGTTGCAGAAAGACTGCAAGTCTAATGCACTGCTGGTTATTGTTGTTATGTGCCATCAAGTCACCTGTAATTCTTATGGTGAGTTTATAAAATGATACAATCACTATAGAATGGAGCTTGGCGTTTCCTCAATAAACTGAACATACTACCCCAGAATATATCCAAGAAAATTAGAACTGAGACACAAACAGATATATGTACATCTATGTTCAAAACGGCATTATTCACAAGAGCAAGAAAATGGAAATAGCCCAAATACCCATCAACAAACAAATGGTTTGACAAAATTGTAATACTATGGAATACTATGCAGCACTAAGGAACAACAATTTCATAAAATAGTATCAAAAGGGCCGAACTCGTTCAGCATTTCTTAAGCTCAAGGAACTGAAGAACAAATTGAAACCTCGAGTTGCCACAATCAAGGATGCCTTAGGCAGAATGTTAAATGATCCAGGAGGTATCAAAAGAAGAAGGAAGGAATATACTGAGTCATTCTATCGAAAGGAATTGGCAGATATAGAAGAATTTAATGAAATAA
>NW_006400060.1:1048361-1049610 GCF_000299155.1 Elephantulus edwardii
CTGGGGTAATCGGGATGGGTGTGTCAGAGGCAATGAGATTGGCACAGGATAGAGCACGGTTTAGGGCTGTTGTACATAGGGTTGCTATGAGTCGCAAACGACTCGACGGCACATAACAACAACAAGAAGTATTGAATATGGGAAAGTGTAGATATTATTCTACTAAGTGAAATAACTTAGTTATATGAAGACATACATTGCATAAAACCACTATTGTGAAAATAAAATAGGTGGATAACTGAGCAAGACACGTGTTAATGTTCGAGAAAAGAAGGAAAAAAGGAGGCAGAAAAAGAGGATGTGGGGAAAATCACTAGGGTAGCAGAAGTTGGTGGGTATAGAGTGTGTGAAGGAATAGGAAACATTAAACAGAGACTTGGAAAAATGAAATGATAATAGGTCTAGATCAATGATAACTACATAAAATATATTGTATATACATGATTGTATAAAACAATGTACATGAATGAAACACAACATATATGAATGATTGTATAAAACACAAATATGTGCAAAAGAAAAAAGGATCATATTGTCAATCACATCATAAAATGCCACAAAAGCTTTAAAAACACCCCAAACTTCAGTTACCCATGTTCTAATAATAAAAAAAAATATATAGGCATTGATTTGTTTACTCTGTAGCCTTTTAAAAATGATGATTCCTCAGGTTGATGAAAAAAAAACGAAATATTGTATATTTGCTAGAGGACACGGTTTTTGTTTTATACTGGAAGCAGGATTAAGATTAAGATTAAGACAGTCTTGGAAGCAGGAATGGCATCCACTTCCTAAACAACATACCTCTGGAAACTCTATGAACTTTGAGAAACTATGATAGTTATAGAAAGTCTTTAGGTCTTTTGTTCATAGGGTTGCTATGAGTAGTGCTCGACTCGACGGCAATCAAGAACAACAACTGAAGATAAATGGCAAATTTCACATATAATAGCTGTTTTACACATTAAATGACATAGTACCTATTTTAATTTAAAAAATATATGTTGAAGTACAACAATGAATGAATGGAAATCCAAAATCTCTGTCAATGTTCATTAAAATTAATAAAATAAAATTTTTTAAAAAAAATAGCTTCAGGGAAACAACACAAAAATAAACCAGATTATCTCCAATGCAACTGTGATACTTAACTCAAAGATGGTATACCAATTGACATATTTCAGTTAACAGATGCTGCCCTGGACGTGCTCACCAAGTTGTGCCAAGAAATCTGGAGAACGACCACTTG
>NW_006400060.1:1050790-1060250 GCF_000299155.1 Elephantulus edwardii
TAATTGGGATGGGAGTGTCAGAGACAGTGCGATTGGCACAGGACAGAGCGGAGTTTAGGGCTGTTGTACATAGGGTCGCTATGAGTCGCAAGCGACTCGGCGGCACATAACAACAAACAACAACAACTATTTTATTGTGTTATTGTGAAAGTTTACACAGAAAACTGAGTGCCCATCTAATAGTTTCTACAAGAGCTCTGGTGACCTAGTGGTAAGAAGCTGCCCAGAAACCCCAAAAGCATGCAATTCAAATCTACCAGCTGCTCCATGAAAGAAGGTTGCACAATCTCCTCCTGTGCGATATACTGACTCTGAAAAGCTGCTGGGGTGTGGGAGGTCAGCTATGGTTCAGTTCTGATTCGGCACAAACAACAATCACCCATATATTCAGTAATATTGGTTAGATTTTTCACAATGTGTCGTTCTCATTTATTACATTCTGCTTGTACCATTATAAGTATTCTAATTTTGCTTTCCTGTTACATCTCACATATTTTGGGCATGTTGCTAACAGGGCATGTTCCTTGGAAAGGGAAATCATTCTAGGACATGTGGAAAGTCCATGAAAAAGAGGAAGACCCTCAATGAGGTGGACTGACATAGCGACTGTAGCAATTAGTATAATAATTAGTATAATAGTTCCAGAAAGTCTCCTGGCACAGCAAGCCTGAACTTTTTAAAGATTTTATTTCTCCTGCACATTTCTTCTCAATTCTATACTGAAAAAAAATAACAACAACAAAAATCTTATAACAATCAAGTACATTCTAATTCATAGCCACCTTCCAAGTTTCTGACGCTGTAAATTACAACTGGAAAAGACTATATTTCTCCTTCAGAGGATCCATTTATTGTGGCCCTGATTGGAACTGTAAATATTAGTAGCTTGGCATCATGTAGTTATTCTGGATTGTGGAAGAAGGTTCAAGTGGTCCTTTAAACTAATTGTTTCAGTACATCTTTGTTTCTGCCCCCACCCCCCTTCTTCTTGGTTCTGAACAGGGAGAGACCTATAGCTGCACCTTAGGTGACTTCTCAGAAACTATTAAAACACACAGTAGAATATAGAATGTTGTCTTTGTAGACTATGCTAACGTTGAGCATCTTCCATGTATTTATTCACCACAATGAGTTGTATATAGTTGGTTCTGGTTTTACATTTTAAATGGTTGAAACAAATAATATTAGGCAGCACATTAAATGAAATTAAATTCAAATTTCATCAACCTTGTTTGCTGAAATTGAGGAGGACCTGAAGCATTTGCTGAAGAAGATAAAGTACTGCAGTCTTCAATATGGATTGAAGCTCAACATCAAGAAAACAATGTAGTACCCTTAATCAACACTCTTGGCACCAGCAGCCAGGAAATCAAAAGATGAATTGCATTAGGAAAATCTGCTGTAAGGGACCTCTCCAGAGTGTCAAAGAGCAATGATGTCAGTCTAGAAACTAAGGTGCATCTGATTCAGGCCATGGTCTTTGGAATTACTTGCTATGCATCAGAAATATGGACAATAACTAAGGATGACAGAAGAATAATCAGTGTCTTTGAGTTATGTTGCTGGAAAAGCGTACTAAACATACCATGGATGATCAAGAGAACAAACAGGTCTGCCCTGAAGAGGATGTATCAATTTGCTCCTTGGAGGCAAAGATTTTGAAGCTACATCTCACATACTTTGTGCATATTACCAGGAGGGACCTGTTATTTGGAGAAGGACATCACACTTGGAAGGGTGGAGGGACAGTGCAGTAGAGGAAGACCCTGGATGACATGTTGACTCAGTGACTGGGGTACTGGGAGTAGGTATGTCGGAGACAATGAAATTGGCTCAAGATAGAGCAGGATTCAGATCTATTGTACACAGAGTTGCTATGAGTCGCAAGTGACTCCATGGCACATAACAATAACAACAAGTGAAATTTTGTTAGAGTTCAGCCATATTCATTCAATTCTGTATTGCTTAAGGCTTTAGATGTTAAGACAGGAACAGGATAAATTTAACATCTGTAGCAATACCCATATAAATGGGCCTGCATCTTGACAAACATTTTCTGTTTTTAGATTGTGAGTCTTTTCTCGAAGTAGCCTATCATTGCTTTGGACTTTACACTCTAGAATTAATTTTCTTCTATTTCACTGAAGCCTAATACTGCATTCCTCTAGCCAGGCTCTATCTCTGCCATTGACAAAAGAGAAAATATGGTCTGTTGCTTTGGAGGCTAAGCAAATGGATTCTAGCCCAAGCTTAGAGATGCTGCTATCGAATTCAGTAGGTCTTCAAGCCTGGAGGAACAATACACAATGCAAAAAGCTTCTAACTATAAGGTCAGCTGTTCAAACCTACCAGTTGCTCTTCAGGAGAAAAATGTGCCTTTTCTTCCAATAAAGATTTGCAACCTCAGGTCACTATGAACAAATAAATAAGTGTATTTATTTGTTCCGGGTGTGATTCTTAATCCACAGGATAGGACAGAAACATTTTAGCACAAAGGGAAAAGATTTTTAGTTTAGGAGATACTTCATTCAGAATTCCTAGATCTGAATGAACCTCACTTAAGCAAGATCAAATCAGCTCATGTCTATTGAGTATGGATCAGCTCATATTTGACACCCCACACACACACACACACTGAGTTTTTTAAGGCTGTAAGTTGCACAGTAAGAGATTGTCCATCTTTCTCAAGAGCGGCTGTTGGTGAATTCAAATTGCCAGAGAGATATGGCCTTTGGATTAGCAACACATCTCCCTACCAACTTACACCACCTGAGCTCACAAGCCAAATAGTGCAGTGATTTAAAGTGTCATGCTTTTTGAAGGTAAAAGTGATAAAGCTTCATCTCACATACTTCGGGCATATTGCTAGGAGAGGTTATTACTTGGCGAGAGACATCATGCTTGGAAAGATGGAGGGTCAGTGAGAGAGAGGAAGATCTTCAATGAGATGGATTGATACTGTGACTGCAGCAACGAGCTCAAGTGTGTCAGCAATTGTGAGGATGACAGAGTTAAGATCTGTTGCTTATAGGGCCACTATGGGTCACACTTGACACAACACCACCTACCAACAACAACATGACAATCAAACACATTGAACTCACATTCCAGCATTTTTGTCGTTGTTAGGTACAGTAAACTCTGACTTATAGCAACCCCATATACCACAGCTCTGAACACTGCTCTATCTTGAGCCAATTTCATTGTCTTTGACACCTACACACATTACCCCGGTCAATGAGTCAATCCATCTCATTTAGCATCTTTCTTGTGCTGTACCTCCAAACTTCCAAGCATGATTCCGTTCTTCCGGGACTGGTTCGCTCCTGGTAATATGCCCAAAGTATGTGAGACAGAACTTCAAATCCTTGTGTTCAAGGAGCAGCCGGTTTCACTCTTTCCAGGACAGACATGTTTGTTCTCTTAGCAGTCCATGGTATATTCAATACTCTTCTCCAGCACCACAACTCAAAGGCACTAATTTTTCTATCATACTTAGTCATTGTCCAGCTCTCTGATGCATAGAAAGTAATCATGAAGACTATGGCCTGGATCAGTTTCACACCAGATTTTTCCTATTTCCTTTACACTCCTGTCCATCAAATTGTGTGAACCTATGATCAAGCCCTGACCCTCCTCTCTTTGGAACTTCATACTCTTCTATAATAATGGTCTTATTCAGTATTTTAAATTGAGCCTCAATCCATATTGGAGGCTGCAGTCCCTGACCCTCAGCAGCAAGCGCTTCAGGTCCTCCTCAGTTTCAGCAAGCAGGGTTGTGTCATCTGCACAATGCAGATTGTTTATGGATCTTCCACCAATCCTGATGCCACATTTCTCTTCATAGAGCCCAGCCTCCCAGATGATCTGTTCTGCATACAGGTTGAAAAGGTATGGAGATAGGACACATCCCTGGTGTACGCCCTTCCCAATTTTAAACCATACAGTGTTGCTTTGCTCGGTTCTGATGACCGCCTCTTGGTACAAGTGTAAGTTTCGCATTAGCATGATCAAGTGTTCTGGGATGCCCATTCTTCTCAGAGTCAGCCACAGTTTCTTACGGTCCACACAGTCAAACATTTTGCATAATCCATGAAGCACAGATAGACATTCCTCTGGTACTCCCTGCTTTCAGCCAATATCCATCTAACATTAGCTACAATATCCCCAGTACCACGACCCCTTCTAAACCCAGCTTAGACTTCTGGCAGTTCTCTACTGATGTGCTGTTCCAGTGGTTTTTGGATAATCTTCAGTAGAATCTTGCTTGCATGTGAAATCAATGATATTATTCTGTAGTTTCCACACTCTGTTGGGTCACCCTTCTTTGGAATGGGAACAAATATAGATCTCTTCCAGTCAGTTGGCCAAGTGGTTGTTCTCCAGATTTCTTGACACAACTTGGTGAGCACATCCAGGGCAGCATCTGTTAGCTGAAATATGTCAATTGGTATACCATCTATTCCTGGGGCCTTATTTTTTGCTATTTCTTTCAAAGCAGCTTGAACTTCTTCCTTCATCACCATAAGCTCTTACTCATATGTTGTTTCGTTAAATTCTTCTGTGTCTGCCAATTCATTTTGCTGCAATGACTCAGTATATTCTTTTCATCTTTTTTTTATACCTCCTGGATAATTTAATATTCTACCTAAAGCATCCTTGATTGTAGCACCTTAAGGTTTGAATTTGTTCTTCAGTTCCTTGAGCTTAGGAAATATTGAGCGAGTTCGCACATTCCATTGTAATATTTTGCTTTGTCATCCCATGCTGCCTTTTGATTGAGATTGTTCACAGCTTTAGTTTGCTTGGCTCCACAATCAACACTCTTGGCACCAGCAGACAGGAAATTAAAAGACATATTGCCATGGGAAAGTCTGCTGTTAGGGACCTCTCTAAAGTACTCAAGAGCAACGGTGTGTCTCTGGAGACAAAGGTGTGTCTGGTACAGGTCATAGTCTTTGCAATCACTTGTTATGCATCAGAGAGCTGGACAATGACCAAGGAGGATAGAAGGAGAATTGATGCTTTTGAGCTTCGGTGTTGGAGAAGAGTGCTGAAGGTGCCATGGACTGCTAAGAGAACAAACAGATTCATCCTGGAGAGGGTTAAACCGGGCTGCTCCTTGGAGGCAAGGATTCCGGGGCTTCGTCTGACATACTTTGGTCATGTTGTAAGGAGAGACCGGTCCTTGGAGAGGGACATCATGCTTGGGAGGATGGAGGGCAGGCGCAGGAGGGGAAGGCCCTCTGGGAGATGGATTGATTCGGTGACTGGGGAAATCGGGGTGAGTGTGTCAGAGGCAATGACATTGGCACAGGACAGAGCAGAATTTAGAGCTGTTGTACACAGGGTCACTATGAGTCGCAAGTGACCCGACGGCACATAACAACAACAACAACAACATTCAGTATTTGTCTTTATGAGACTGAATTAGTTCACTTAGCATAATGCTCTCCAGTCCCTCCCAAGTTAGGTAGTAGTTTACAAACTCATTGTTCCTGCATGCTGCATAGTATCCATTGAGTGAACATACCGTAATTTCTCAATTCATTCCATTGTGGTTGGGCATTTTCCATGTTCTTGCTATGGTGAATAACGTTGTTATGTACCAGCCTCCATGCCTCAGTTCTCATTTTCTTGGATTATATTCCAAGCAGTTGGAATAGCTAAGTCATATGGAATTTCTATGTTCAGCTTTTTGAGGAAGTGCCAAATTTCCTTCCAAAATGTTTGGTTTACAGTCCCACCAAAAATGTTCTATCTCGCCACAACCTCTCAAACAATTATTACTTGCTGTCCTTTAAAACTTTGCCACTGTTACTGGAGTGAGATGGTATCTCATTGTGGTTTTTATTTGCATCTCTCTTATTGCTAGTGATTTTGAACATTTCTTCATGTGTCTGATGGCCATCTGAATGTCTTCCTCTGTGAAAAGTCTTTCCATGTTTTTGCCCATGTTGTAATTGTATTATCAGTCTGTTTCTTCTGGAGGCCTTATGTTCTTCTTGTTGTTATATGCCATCGAGCCTCTTGCAGCTCATAGCAACCCTATGTACAAAGGCCCTAAACCCTGCCCTATCCCTTGACAATCTTATTGTCTCTGACACACTTATCCCCATTACCCCAGTGACTGAATCAGTCTATCTCATCAAGGGTCTTCCTCTTCTGCACTGTCCCTCCACTCTCCCAAGCATGAAGTCCCTCTCCAAGGACTGATCCCTCCTTGCAACATGTCCAAAGTATGTCAGATGAAACTTCAGAATTCTTGCCTCCAACGAGCACCCTTGCTTCACCCAGGAGGAACTTCTTTATTCTCCTAGCAGTCCATGGTATATTCAATACTCTTCTCTAGCACCACAGCTCAAAGACATCAACTCTCCATCATTCCTGGTCATTCTCCAGCTCTCCGATGCATTGCAAGTAATTGCAGGCCATGACCAGTATCAGGCACACCTTAATCTTCAGATTGACATCATTACTCTTCAGGACTTTGGAGTGGTCTCTGACAGAAGACTTTCCCAATGAAATTCATCTTTTAATTTCCTGGCTGCTAGTATCAAGAGTGTTGATTATAGGGCCAAGAAAACTGAAGCTGTCAATAATTTCAATCTCTTCACAATCTCTGATAATTGGCCTAGTGGTAAGAATCTTTGTTTTCTTGATGTTGAGCTTCCATATTTAAGGCTTGACCTTCAGGTCCTCCTCAGTTTCAGCAAGAAGAGTTATGTCATCTGCATAACACAGATTGTTGATGAATTCACCTCCAATCCTGATGTTAGGCTTCTCCTCATAGAGCCCAGCCTCCTGGATAATCTGTTCCTCATATAGATTGAAAAGATATAGAGATAGGACACATCTTTGGTGCACACCCTTCCCAATTTTGAACAACACAGTGTTTCCTTGCTCTCTTCTGATGACTGCCTCCTAGTTCAAGAATAGGTTTTGCATAAGCACAATTAAGTGTTCTGGGATTCCCATTTTTCTCAGAGTCAGACACTGTTGTGATCCACACAATCAAATGCCTTTGCATAGTCAATGAAACACAGATAGACATTCCTTGGGTACTCTTTGCTTTCAGCCAAAATCCATCTGACATTAGCTATAATATCCCTAGTGCCACAGCCCTTTCTAAATCCAGCCTGCACTTCAGGCAGTTCTCTGGTGATGTGCTGTTCCAATAGTTTTTGGATAATCTTCAGCAGAATCTTGCTTGCATGTGATATAAATGATACTGTTAGATAATTTCCATACCCTATCAGATCACCTTTCTATTTGGAATAGGAACAAATATAGATCTCTTCCAGTCAGTTGGCCAAATGGTTGTCCTCCAGATTTCTTGGCACAACTTGGTGAGCACATCCAAGGCAGCATTTGTTTGTTGAAATATGTCAATCGGTATGTCATCAATTTCTAGAGCCTTGTGTTGTTTTTTTTTTTTTATGAGACTCTTGTCTAAGATGGTATGAACAAATGTTTGTTCCCAGTTGGTAAGTTTTCTTTTCACCCTGTTGGAAAAAGTTTTTTTATGAGCCCAGAGATTTCATTTTTAGAAGATCCCACTCATCAATTTTATTCTCTTCAGATAGTTCATTTCTAGCTGTATTTGTCAGTCCCTTTGTAATGTAGACTATGCCTAAGCTTGGAATGTGAGTGTGTGGATCACAACAGTTTGTCTCTTAAAGCCCAAACGGGGCTTTATTCTGACATGTCTGATCCACCTTGAATTGATTTTCAATATTGTTAAAATTGCTATCCTACCAAAAGCAATCTATCTACTAAATGCAATTGAAATACAGATACCAATTTTATTTTTCCAGGAGATTGAAAGGGAAATTGTCAAGTTTATTTGGAGAGGAAAGAGATCCCGAATAAGCAAAGCACTTCTGAAAAACAAAAATGAAATGGGAGGCATAGCATTCCTGGACCTCAAAATCTTCTACACACTAATAGCAACAAAAACAGCATGATATTAGTACAATGACAGGCACATAGACCAATGGAATAGAATTGAGAACCTAGGAGTGCACCCATCTATCCACAGTCAACATAGTCAACAGGGAAATAAAACCTATCAAATGGGGAAATGGCAACCTCTTCAACAAATGTTGCTGGCAATGCTGGACTGCTACTTACTTAAAGCTGAAACAAGATAGATCTATATTTCCGGTGATTTTGAGCATTTCCTCATTTGTCTGTTAGCCATTCAAAAATCTTCCTCTGTGAAAATTCTTTCCATGTCTTTTGCCCATTTTGTAATTGGGTTATCAGTCTTTTTCATGTGGAGGTCCAGGAGTACTCTGTTAACTTTCATTATGAGACTCCTATCAGAGATGGTATTGCCAAATGTCTGCTTCCAGTTAGTAGGTTTTCTTTTAACCCTGTTGGGAAAAGTTTTTGATGTGCTCAGGGATTTAATCTTTGGAAGGTCCCATTCATCAATTTCATCCTCTTCAGATTATTGCTGCATTTGACAGTCTCTTTATAACATAGACTAGGCCTTCTAAGCTTGGTCCCAGTTTGAATCTTATGAACTTCATGGTTTTGGTCTTTACTCCCAGGTCTCTGATCTACCTTGAGTTTTGGTGTTTTTTTTTTTAATATGGTGTGAAATGTAAATCCTGTTTCAGCTTTCTGCAGGGAGCAGTCCAGTTTTGCCAGCACCATTTGTTGAAGAGGTTGCCATTTCCCCATTTGATAGGTTTTATTTCCTTGTCGAATATCAGCTAACCATAGATGTTGTTGTTAAGTGCCGTCGAGTCGCAGGCAACTCATAGCGACCCTATGAAGGAGAGTCCTCAACGCTTGGGTGTCTTTCATCCTCTCTCCAGCTTCATAGGATTTCCAGAGGCAAGCTATTACAGAAGTGGATGCCACTCCTCCTTCCAAGCTTGTTTTAATTGGGGAGCTCCACCCCACTCTTTGTCCACATTGGGTAACCAAACATTAACGTATTTGATACATCAGTGTCACAGTGTTCAGCTTCATGGCAACCACAAGTTACCGGTGTATGGCAGCTTATACACCATGTCTGTACAACCTAGAGGAATGTCTGAAAAAAAACAATGAAAGATAGGCCTGAGGGATGCAGATTAAAAGTCACCCACCTTTGGCTTAGTGGCATTGCTTTCTGTCCACTGGGCCAGCTGATCTCTCTCTCTATGTTGATGTTATTAAGTGCCGTCGAGTTGCAGGCAACTCATAGCGACCCTATGAGAGTCCTCGATGCTTGGGTGTCTTTCATCCTCTCTCCAGGTTCATAGGATTTCCAGAGGTAAGCTATTACGGAAGAAGTGGATGCCACTCCTCCTTCCAAGCTTGGTTGGGTTTTTTTTCCACAATTAAAGTAAAATTTTATTTTTTTAAATATTTTTTCTATTGGGAAAAACATATTGGGGGTACAAGGAGGTGAGGGTTGGGGGCAGAAGGGTGAGGATGGGCCAGGATGCAGTTGCAGAGCTGC
>NW_006400060.1:1060820-1064454 GCF_000299155.1 Elephantulus edwardii
GGGCCTGGGTTTCAGCTGTCCACACCACAGCAGTGGGCAACGAGCTTAAAGCCCCTGATGGCTCTGGGCGCTGACTCTCACCAGTGGCTATGGATGAAGTCACAGGCGATTTTCAGCCAGCGCCTGCCAAGCTTGTTTTAAATGGGAAGCTCCACCCCACTCTCTGTCCACATTGGGTAACCAACCATTAAAACATTTGACACATCAGTCAAACCTGCCATGCCTCAAGAAGCCAGAGTCCAGATTCAGCTGACATTAAATCTCCGAAGACCTTAGGCAGGCATGACCTTTCAGTGTCTTACCAACCCAGCTCGCCCAAATGCTGGCAAACTCCTTTCTCCAGACTCCCAGTTCATCTGGCAAATCCGCTCTCCCAGCCCCCACGTGGGGCCACACATGCCCTCAGCCACAAACCTGCCGTGCATCAAGAAGCCAGAGTCCGGATTCAGGTGACATTAAATCTCCCAAGAACCTAGGTGGGCACGACCTTTCAATGTCTTACCAACCCGGCATGCCCTGACCATAGATAGATGGGTCTATTTCTGGGTTCTCAATTCTATTCCACTGGTCTGTGTGCCTGTCATTGTACCAGAACCATGCTATTTTAGTTACTACCATTATGTAGTAGGTTTTGAGGTGCCTACCACCTCATTTTTGTTTCTCAGAAGTGTTTTGCTTATTCAGGGTTTCTTTCCTCTCCAAATAAATGTAACAACACCCCTTTCTTTTTTTAATGGATCTTTTCAGTTTATTGCATGAAAGTGTTAGACTAGTCCAAGGTAAAAGCGGACCCCAAATGGTTGGTTACATTATGCAAGCTGTGAGGTTTTAAACGTGTGACAAGGGACAGGAGGGAAATTTTCTACTCATTGCAAGGAAACCCTCACTTATGCTGCAATGAGCCACAAGCACTTAAAACCCAAGAACCTTCAGCTGGTCGTCTTTGTTGTTGTTGTTGTTATGTGCCGTCGAATCACTTGTGGCTCATAGCGACCCTATGTACAACAGCCCTAAACTCTGCTCTATCCTGTGCCAATTGCTCTGTCTCTGATACACCCATCCCGATTACCCCAGTCACTGAATCAATCTACCTCATAGAGGGCCTTCCCCTCCTGCACTGTCCGTCCACCCTCGCAAACATGAGATCCCTCTCCAAGGACCAGTTCCTCCTTACAACATGTCCAAAGTATGTTAGACAGAGCCTCAGAATCCTTGCCTCCAGGGAGACGCTTGGTTTAACCCTTTCCAGGTTGAATCTGTTTGTTTTTCTAGCAGTCCATGGTACCCTCAATACTCTTCTCCAGCACCACAGCTCAAAGGCTCCTTCTATCTGTCCTTCTATCCTCCTTAGTCACTGTCCAACTCTCTAACACATAACAAGTGATAGAAAAGACCATGGCCTGTATCAGATGCACCTTAGTCTCCAGAGAGACACCATTGCTCTTCAGTACTTTGGAGAGGTCCCTAACAGCAGGCTTTCCAATCACAATATGTCTATCAATTTCCTGGCTACTGGTGCCAAGTGTTGACTGTGGAGCCAAGCAAACTAAAGCTGTGAACAATCTCAATCTCTTCACCATCCATCCTGATGCTGCCAGCTGGTCCAGTGGTGAGAATCTTTGTCTTCTTGACACTGAGCCTTAGCCTGTCCAATCTCTACAAGGAACTGGCATATGTTCTTGCGTTGGTCATCCTGTGGCTGAATTACTTCTCCATATTCTGGATGCTCAATTACAGTACCATTGCAGGTAAACTTCTTTTTTAATGCTTTCACTAGTTTCTTTTTATCGTAATCATCAGCGATCCCTTGGACAGTTGTAAGGGTCTTCCTGCTGTTTCTCTGTTGAATTCTTATGTGGATATAATCCTCAGTCCTGGCAGGAAGCAGGTCATCATCCTTATTGCATCAGCAAAGGGGTCGAAAGAGTGGAGGTTCTGAATAGCGGACATACAATATGATTCCTTTTCCTCGGTGGAAACAGCCTGCAGAAGGCGGTGGCGGGAGAAGACAGGCAAGGGGGATGGAGCGTCGGGAAGCGAGGGGGCTTGAGAAGGAGGCAATGGAGTCCTTGTTGGCGGCTGAGTGATTGGAGCCAACAATACCCCTTTCAAGCTCCTTGACAAATTAATTTGCTATCTGTGTTGGGATTGCATTGAATATGTAGATTACTTTTGGTAGGATTGTAATTTTCATAAATTCCTATCCAGGAACAGGGACATTTTCCCCACTTCTTTAGGTATTTTATTGTGTTTTGCAAAAATGTTCTATAGTTTTCTTTTTATAGGTTTTTTGTATCTCTCGTTTGGCTCACTTCCAAGTATCTCAATTTGTGGTTGGCTATTGTAAATGATATTGCTTTCTTGGTTTCCTCTTCTGGGTTCTTTTTGTTACTGTAGATCGTACTGATTTTCGGATATTAATCCTATTGCCTGCCACACTACTAAATTGACCTATTAACTTTAACTGGTTGTTTGTTGAGTCTTTGGGCTTTTCTGTGTACACTGTCATATCATCTGTACATAGTGACAGTTTAACCTTCTTTTTCCTGATCTGGATGTCTTTTATTTCCTTCTCTTGTCATATTGCTGTGGCAAGAACATCTAATAAAATATTGAATAGAAGTGGTGACAGTGGGCGTCCTTGTCAGGTCGCTTTCACAGGAAAAATGCTTTTCGTTTTTCTCCATTAAGAATGATGTTGGCTCTTGGTTTTGCATATATACTTTTTACTATACTGAGGAAATTCCCTTCTATTCCAATTTTGCTGAGTGTCTTTATCAGGAAGGGGTGTTGTATTTTTTCCATTTCCTTTTCTGCATCAATTGCTAATATCACTTGGTTCTTGTTATTTACTTTGTTAGTATGGTGAACTACATTGATTATTTTTCTTAGGTTGAACCATCCTTGCACACCTGTTATGAGTCTCAGTTGGTCATGGTGAATTTTGTTTAATGTGCTTTTGGATTCTATTGTCTAGGATTTAGTTAAGGATTTTTGCATCTATATTCATGAGATATATTAGTCTGTAACTTTCTTTCTTTTTTCCCCCCTTGGTAGTATCTTAGTCTGGTTTTGTTGTTGTTGTTAAGTGCCATTGAGTCGTAGGCGACTCATTGCAAACCTATGAACGAAAGTCTTCAACACTTGTGTGACTTTCATCCTTTCTCCATGTTCATAGGGTTTCCGGAGGCAAGCTGTTATGGAAGTGGATGCCACTCCTCTTCCAAGCTTGTTTTGATTTGGGAGCTCCACCAAACACTGTCTGCCATGGGTAACCATTAACACATTTGACACATCAGTGTCACAGTGTTCAGCTTCACAGGCAACCCCAAGTTAAATCTGTACAGCAAGTGGACACACCAGGGCTATACGACCTAGAAGAATGTTTGAACAAAAACAACTAAAAACAGGCCTGAGGGCTGTGGATTAAATGTCACCCACCTTTGGCTTGCTAGCATGCTTTTCTGTCCACTAGGCCAACTGATTTCTCTCTATGTTGATGTTATTTTTGTTGTTGTTACATTTTTTTTTAATTTAGTTTGTTTATTTTTCATTTCAATGAACATCTACAGAGATTTTGGGATTCCATTCATTCATTGTTGCACCCTTCTCCCCGCACAAACCCCTCCCCCCT
>NW_006400060.1:1064994-1089692 GCF_000299155.1 Elephantulus edwardii
ATCAGGGTTCCAGTCTCTCCACAACCTCGCCAGCATTTGTTGCTTGCTGTTCTGTTAAATTTTGCTAGTCTTACTGGAGTGAGATGATATCTCATAGTTGTCTTGATTTGCATCTCTCTCAGGGCTAGGGGTTTTGAACATTTCTTCATGTGCTTGTTGGCCATTGGTCAACTGATTTTTGACAAGGAGATGAAATCAATTAAGTGAGGAAACAACAGCCTTTTTAACAAATGGTGTTGGCAAAATTGGAAAAAATATCTGCAGAAGACTCAAACAAGATCCACACCTCACTCCATATACAAAAACCAACTCAAGGTGGATCATGGACCTAGGACTTCATTCATTAAAGAAAAACTTGGACGAACCCTAGTAATCCTAATCCACAACATAAACAGTCTTCCAAGTATCCTTAAAAATCTACAACCAGGAGAAGATAAAATAGATGAATGGGACCTTCTAAGAATTAAACCACTATGCACATCCAAAAACTTCTCCGAAAGAGTAAAAAGGGAAGCCACAGACTGGGAAAAAGTATTTGGTAATGACACGTCTGGGACTTATATTTCGAATTTATAAAATACTTGAGAACCACAACAAGATAAATAATCCAGTTGAAAAATGAGCACAGGATATGAACAGACACTTCACCAAAGCAGACACTCAGATGGCCAACAAGCACATGAAGAAATGCTCAAAATCCCTAGCTCTGAGAGATGCAAATCAAAACGACTAAGAGATATCATCTCACACCAGTAAGAATAGCAAGATTTAACAGAACAGTAAGCAACAAATGCTGGCGAGGTTGTGGAGAAACTGGAACTCTTATTCACTGTTGGAGGAAGTGTAAAATGGTGCAACCACTGTGGAAAGTGGTGTCGCATTTTCTCAAAAAGTTGCAAATAGAGATACCATTTGACCCAGCATTTCCACTACTGGGAATACACCCTAAAGAAACCATAACTGACATCCAAGAAGATATATACACACCCATGTTCATCGCGGCTTTGTTCACAATAGCAAGGAGTTGGAAACAACCTAAGTGCCCATCAACAAACGAATGGATAGAGAAGTTGTGGTATATTCACACAATGAAATACTATGCTGCATTGAAAAACAAGGAACTCATGCAATATTATTCAAAATGGGTGACCATGGAGGACATTATGCTGAGTGAAATATCTCAGTCACAAAAGGACAAATACTGCATGGTGCCACTGTTTTAGAAAGTGACTGACATCAGGGTTGGGGTAAGAATGAGAAAAACTGGATAGATTATGTATACTGACTTGAAACAGATGAGGGAGAGAACAGTTTAAAAGTGGTACATGATAGCATATTATGATTATCACAGGAATTCAGTATTAAGGTTGCATAATGGAGTGCATTTGGTGTGGGGGGGCAGGGGCAGGGTTGGGGGGATTGTATACCACTGAAGAAGTTTATCTTTTGCTTTTCAAAGAGAGAAGCGAACTGGGGGTCGGGAGGAAGAAAAAAGTGCAACAATGAATGAATGAAAATCTGAAATATCTGCAAATGTTCATTAAAATTAATAAAATAAACTATTATGATGTTGTTTGTGCAATAAATATTTTTTAAAATGTAAAAGTGAATACCAATTACAAATAAAACATGAAAGGTATGTGCCAACACCACTGGGAAGCATTAAACATGACATTTCTATTTCTGCTTTAAAAAATTATTAATTTTAATGAAGATTTACAGAGATTTTGGATTTCCATTCATTCATTGTTGCACTTTTCTCCCTGCCCATCCCTTCCCTCCAGTTCATTCTTCTCTTTGAAAAGTAAAAGAAACTCAACCACTTGTCCTGTCTATGTATTACGGAAGACAAGGAGATTATAGTCACTTTTCCGGAAACTTTATAACACTGTCACCTTCCCCAGCTGGGAGAATTAACAATCCTTTCTAGGCATTCTTCCAGTGCTTTATTTTTTTTTCAAAATTTAATTTTATTCTGGTTTTCTGCTTTAATTTTTTTAAAGTACAAAAAAAATCATTATTCACAAATAAGGTAATGTGTAGGAAAAATAATCTATAGATGACATACTAGAATTACAAATGTGTAGATAAAAAACATATGTACAAAAATTGTGTTTCTTTTTAAAAAAATTATTATTTTATTTTTATTATTATTAATTTTAATGAAAATTTACAGACACAAAACCCCACAAAGATACCAGTTTGAAGTCTAAACTGTCCATGTTGGTTCTGATTTGAAGAAGATGAGAGAGTGAATTATGTTCCTGACACCAAGTGCACGTTTTTATCTCACTCTTCATGATAATTTGCTATATTTTTATGTCTACTAGTTAACTTCTTTCCATTAGATTCTGAAGTAGTCCTTGATGGCTCTACTCATGTATTATTCATTTTTCTCATAAAAATTATTAGATGGTCAAATTGGTGTATGGCATATATGAAGGAACACTGGTAGCCTAGAGATAGGGAGTTGTACTGCCAACCCAAAGGCATGCATTTCTAATCCACCATCTATTCCTCAAGAAAAAAGATGGGTAATATCCTCCCATGCAATTTATTGTCTCTGAAAACACACTGAAAATCAGCTATGAGTCAGTTACCACTTGATGCTACATAATAGCAGCAACATGATATAGAGGAAGTGCTCAATACATGTATCTGTTTTGTTTTATTTCAATAAATGAATTAATGACTTAGCCAAGTAAAAGACATTACATTCCTTAGAAGATTGAGTTGGAACTTTGGCACTAGTTACCTGAACTACTTTTGCAAAATCTTAGGTTTTTAGGGATCTGGTTTCAAACTGAGGAGGGCCTGAAGTATTTGCTGCAAAAGGTCAAGGACTGCAATCTCCAATATGAATTGAAGCTCAAAATCAAGAAAACAAAGATTCTCACTATTGGACCAATTGGCAATGTCATGATAGATGAAGAAGAGATTGAGCGTGCTAACAATTTCAACTTACTCGGCTCCACAATCTTTTATTTGACATAAGCCCTTTGTAAGAATTGACTAAGAAAACAGCAACAATGATTGTGGCTCCTTATCACAGATTAAAATGTTCTGTCATGCTCAACCATCATTAATCTGTTTGGTAATATTTAAAAAAAGCAAAAAAAAAGAAAAGTGAAAGAAAAATTCTTTCATTGGTCGTTCTGGACTCATGTCATTACAATTATACCTAACCATATATCGCTTTTGAACAGTGTTTTCTCTCTCTCTCTCTCTCTCTCTCTCTCTCTCATCTGTTTCAATGTAGTATGCATAATTTATCCCGTCTTTCTCAGTCTCCATCCAACCCCTATGTCAGTCCCGTTTTACAACAGTGGCATTATGCAGTATTTGTCCTTTTGTGGCTGAGATATTTCACTCAGCATAATGTCCTCCAGGGTCATCCATTTGGCATAATATTTAATGAGTTCCTTGTTTTTCAATGCAGTGTAAAATTCTATTGTGTTAATATAACACAGTTTCTCTATGTATTCATTTTTTGATGGGTACTTAGGTTGTTTCCAATTCTTTATTATTGTGAACAAAGCCACGATAAACATGGGTGTGCATATATCTGCCTGGGTGGCGTTTATGGTCTCTTTGAGGTATATTCCCAGTAGTGGAATTGCTGGGTGAAATGGTGTCTCTATTTGCAACTTTTTGAGAAAGAGCCATACTGCCTTCCATAGCGGCTGTACCATTTTATACTCCCACCACCAGAGAATAAGGGTTCCATTTTCTCCACAACCTCTCCAGCATTTGTTTCTTGCTGTTCTGTTAAATTTTGCTTTTCTTACTGGTGTATTCACTCAGCTTCTAGAATATATATTCTGTCACTCTCTATTATGTTTGGAAAGTTTTATTCTAGTAATTCTTCCACAACTTGTTCAGTCCCTTTATTTCCTTCTTTCTATTCTGGCATTCTGATGATGTGCATGATATTTCTCTTGATGATGCCCCACATTATTCTTAGGCTTTCTTCTTTTTTCTTCCTTTTTGATTCTGCTTTTTTTGCTCTAGCAGATCAGTGGTGACAGTTCTATCTTCTCTTTCACTGATTCTCTATTCCATCTCTTCAACCCTGTTCTTGTGTCCCTCCATCATGTTGACAGCATCTGAAACCTTGGAACTCATTTTGTATTGTGGTTTCTTGTTTTTCTAGAGCCTCTAATATCTCATTTGTTTTATTGGCATGTTTGGATTCTATGTCAGATAATTCCATCAGATTTTTTTCTTTCAGGAAATCCGTTGCTACTGTGTCATTTTTTGAGGGTGATATCTTGCTTTGGGTTTGTGTGGGGAGTAAGGTAGTCTGCTTCTTTTGGGATATTGTTGTTGTAGAGTTTTTGATGCCTGAGGCAATAGCTGGTTCCTGATCTGACATCACCGCTCCAGAAGAAAATTGTGGAGGCAAATGAGCGGATGTATGTAGGGTGGGTGCACACGTAGAAGCACATTTGGGCAACAGGGAGGGGGAGATGTGCACACAGATGCACACAGACGGGGGTTTGGGGGAGACCTGAATGGAAAACCAAGAAGCCTTGATTTTAACCCCTAGAACTGGGTCTGCCACCCCAGTTGAGTTCCAGCTGTCTACCTCTTTCATGTGGAAGGTGATGGCATCGCCCAGTTGGTCCAAAAAACAGCCATGATACCTCCTAAGTACCTCACACAATTTCCAACTGTCATGCTTGCTCCTGGTGGGTGGGTGCCTTTGCGACTCCCTGCTCCAGGCTGTGGCTCACTGCTGCCCACCGAGGCTCGCTGTACCCCACTGATTCTTGCAACTCCACAGCTCTCAAATGTCCATGTTGGTCCACAACAATGTTTTGAGAAGCACCTATATATTTGTGTTCCCTTTTTGGACCAAGGCCAGCAAGGCCGATGGACTGACAAATGTTTGTTACCCAAAGTACTTGAGTGATCACAGAGGGAGCCTGTTATTTCCATCTGGAAGTGGCTTCTCACCTCCATCAAGGGGTCCATGACCTCCCTGTTGCTTGAGTTAATGTGTCCAGTGTGATCAGGCCAGACAGCTGTATGTTCCTAAAAGTACCTGAATGACCATGGAGGAAGCCTGTTGTTCCCTTCTGAAAGTGGCTTCTCACCTCCATCATTGGGGGAAGGATCTCCCTGTTGCCTGAGTTAAGGGGTCCCACGTGGTTGGACCAGACAGCTGTTTGTTCTTCAAAATACCTGAGTGAACACAGAGGAAGTCTGAAAGTGGCTTCTCACTTCCATCGAGGGGCTCAGGACTTCCCTGTTGCCTGAGTTAAGGAGTTCCTCGTGGTCAAGCCAGACAGCTGTATATTCATGAAAGTACCTGAGTTACCACAGAGGAAACCTGTTGTTCCCCTCTAGAAGTGGCTTCTCACTTCTGTTGAGGGGACCAAGACCTCCCTGTTGCCTGAGTAAATGTGTCCCGTGTGGTCAGGCCAGACAGCTATTTCTTCCTCAAAGTACCTGAGTAACCACGGAGGAAACCTGTTGTTCCCTTCAGGAGCTGTCTTCTCACCTCCATCAAGGGCCCAGACCTCCCTATTTCCTCAGTAAAGGGGTCCTGCAGGGTCAAGCCAGATAGCAGTTTATTCTCCAAAGTACCTGAGCGACTAAGAAGAAGGCCTCTTGTACCATATGGAAGTGCTTTCTCACTTCCGTCGAGGGGCCCAGGACCTCACTGTTGCCTGAGTTAAAGGGTCCCATGTGGTAAAGGCAATAGCAGATTGTTCCTTAACATTCCTGAGCAACCAAGGAGGAAACTTGCTGATCCCTTCTGGAAGGGGTTTCTCACCTCCATCGATGGGCCCAGGACTTCCTTATTTTCTGAGTTCGAGGGTCCCATGTTGAAAAGCCAGATAGCAGTTTGTTCTCCAAAGTATCTGAATGGGGATGGAGGAAGCTTAATGTTCCCTTCTGGAACTGGATTCTCACATACATTTAGGAGCCCAGGACCTCCCTGTTGCCTGAATTAAGGGGTCCTATATGGTCAGGCCAGTTAGGTGTTTGTTCCTCCAAGTACCTGACTGACAATGGAGGAAGATTGTTGTTCCCCTCTGGAAGTAGCATCTCAGCTCCATCAAGGGTACCAGGACCTCCATGTTGCCTGAGTTAATGGGTCCTGCATGGTCAAGGCAGATAACAGTTTGTTCCCCAAAGTACCTGAGCAACCAAGGAGGAAGCCTGTTGTTTCCTTCTGGAAGTGGTTTTCCACCTACGTTGAGGGGCCCAGGGCCTCCCTGTTGCCTGAGTTAAGGGGTCCCATGTGGTAAGCACAGACAACTGTTTTTTCCTCAAAGTACATGAGTGACCATGGAGGAAGCCTGTGGTTCCCTTATGAAAGTGGCTTCTCACCTCCATCAAGGGGCTCAGGACCTCTCTATTGCTTGAGTTTAGGGTCCCATGTGGTCAAGCCAGATAGCAATTTGTTCCCCAATTACCTGAGCAACCACGGTCCCAGGACCTTCCTCTTTCCTGAGTTAAAGTGTCCACATGGTCAGGCCAGACAGCTGTTTCTACAACATACTTGAGTGACCAAGGAGGAAGCCTGTTGTTTCCTTCTAGAAGTGGCTTCTGACCTCCGTTAAGAGGCCCAGGGCCTCCCTGTTGGAGTTGAGGGGTCCCGCTTGGTCAAGCCAGAGAGTAGTTTGTTCCCCAAAGTCCCTGAGCAGCTATGAAGGAAGCCTGCTGTTCCCTTTTGGAAGTGGCTTCTCACCTGTGATGAAGGCACAGGACCTCCTTGTTGTCTAAAGTAAGGGGTCCCAAGTGGTTAAGACACATAACAGTTTGTTCCCAAAGTATCTAGGAACCAAAAAGTAAGCCTAGTGTTCCTTTCTGGAAGTGGGTTCTCACCTCTGTCTAGAAGCCCAGGACCTCCCAATTTTGTGAGTTAAAGGGTCCCATGGCGAAAAGCCAGATAGCATTTTGTTTCCCAAAGTACCTGAGTGACCAAGGAGGAGGCCTGTTGTTTCCTTCTGGAAGTGGTTTCTCACCTACGTCGAGGGGCCCAGAACCTCCCTATTGCCTGAGTTAAGGGGTACTTGTGAGGTCAAGCCAGATAGGAGTCATTCCCCAAAGCACCTGAGCAACCAAGGAAGAAGTCCGTTGTTCCCTTCTGGAAGTGGCTTCTCACCTCCATTGAGGAGCCCAGGACCTCTCTGTTGCCTAAATTAAGGGGTACCACGTGGTCAGGCCAAACAGCTGTTTTTCCCCACAAAGTACCTGAGTGACTGTGGAGGAAGCCTGTTGTTCCCTTCTGGATGTGGCTTCTTACCTCCATAGAGGGACCCAGGATCTCCCCATTGCCTGAGATAAGGGGTCACACATGGTCAAGCCAGATAGCAGTTTGTTCCCCAAAGTACATGAGCAACCAAGTAGGAAGCTTGTTGTTCCCTTCTGGAAGTGGCTTCTCCCCTTGACAGAGGGGCCCAGGGTCTCCCTGTTGGCTGAGTTAAGGGGTCCTGTGTGGTCAAGACACAGGGCAGTTTGTTCTCCCAAAGTACCTGAGTGACCAAGGAGCAAGCTTGTTTTTCCTTTCTGGAAGTGGCTTCTCACCTCCCTATTTTCTGTGCTAAAGGTCTCATGTGGAAACACTAGATAGCAGGTTGTTCCCAAAAGTACCTGAATGATGATAGAGGAAGTCTGTTGTTCCCTTCTGAAACTGGCTTCTCACCTCCATCAAGGGGCCAAGGACCACCCTAATGCATTAATTTAGAGGTCTCATGTGGTCAAGCTGGATAGAAGTTAGTTCCCCAAAGTACCTGAGCAACCAATGAGGAAACTTGTTCCCTTCTGGAAGTAGCTTCTCATCTCCATCGAGGGGCCCAGGATGTCCCTGTTTCCTGAGTTAAGGGGTGCCGCGAGGTTGAGCCAGACAGCAGTTGTTCCCTAAAGTATCTGAATGACCATGGAGGAAGCCTGTTGTTTTCTTCTAGAAGTGGCTTCTTATCTCCGATGAAGGGCCCAGGATCTCCCTGTTGCCTGAGATAAGGGGTCCCTCGTGCTGAGGCCAGCAAGCTGTTTGTTCTCCAAAGTACCTAAATGACCAAGGAGGAAGACTGTTGTTCTCTTCTGGAAGTGGCTTCTCACCTCCGTGAAATGCCCAGGACTTCTCTGTTGCCTGAGTTAAGGGGTTCCACATGTTCAAACCAGATAGAAATTGTTCCACAAACTACCTGAGCGACTGAGGAGGAAGCCTGTTGTTCCCTTCTGGAAGTTGCTGCTCACCTCCGTGCAGGGGCCCAGAACCTCCCTGTTGCATGAGTTAAGAGGTGCCTCATGGTCAAGACAGATAACAGTTTGTTGCACAGAGTATTGAACTAAAAGGAGGAATACTTTTGTTCCCCTCTGAAAGTGGCTTCTCACCTCCCTCGAAGGGCCCAGGACCTCCTTATTTTCTGCGTTAATGGGTCCCACGTGGTCAAACAAGGTAGCAGTTTGTTCCCCAAAGTGCCTGAATAACCACGGAGAAAGCCTGTTTTTCCCTACTGGAACTGGCTTCTCACCTCCATCGAGGGGTCCAAGACCAATCTATTGTCTAAATTAAGGGCTCTCACGTGGTCAAGACAAATAGCAGTTTGTTCCCCAAAGTACTAGAGGGATCATGGAGGTAGCCTGTAGCTCCCTTCTAGAAATGGCTTTTCACCTCCTTCGAGGGGCATAGGACCTCCCTGTTGCCTGAGTTAAGGGGTACTGTGTGTTCAGATCAGACAGCTGTTTGTTCCTCCAAGTACCTGAGTCATGATGGAGGAAGCCTGTTGTTCCCTTCTGGAACTGGATTCTCACCTCCATGAAATGCCCAGAACCCCCCTGTTAACTGAGTTAAGGAGTCCTGCGTGGTCAAGCCAGATAGCATTTTGATACCCAAAGTACATGAGTGACCAAGGAGGAAGCCTGTTGTTCCATACTGGAAATAGCTCCTCACCTCCATCGAGGGGCCCAGGACCTTCCTGTTGCCTGAATTAAGGAGTCCCACGTGGTCAGGCCAGACAGCTGTTTGTTCCCCAACATACCTGA
This sequence comes from Elephantulus edwardii, assembly GCF_000299155.1. Taxonomy (NCBI): domain Eukaryota; kingdom Metazoa; phylum Chordata; class Mammalia; order Macroscelidea; family Macroscelididae; genus Elephantulus; species Elephantulus edwardii. Next base: position 1,073,998 of record NW_006400060.1, read on the forward strand.
GTGACCACATAACAAGCTTGTTGTTCCCCTCTGGAAGTGGCTTCTCACCTCCATCGAGGGGCCCACATCCTCCCTATTGCCTGAATTAAGTGGTCTGATGTGGTCAGGCCAGACAGCTGTTTGTTCCTCAAAGTACCTGAGTGAGGATGGAGGAATTCTGTTGTTCCCTTCTGGAAGTGGCTTCTCACCTCCATTGAGGGGCCCTGGACCTCCCTATTTTTTTTTTTTTAGTTAAAGGGTCCCATGTAGAAAAGCCAGATATCAATTTGTTCCCCAAAGTACCTGAGTGACAATGGAGAAAGCCTGTTGTTCTGTTCTGGAAGTGGCTTCTCACATCCATTGAGGGGCCTAGAACCGCCCTGTTGCCTGAGTTGAGGGATCCCTTGTGGTCAAGCCAGATAGCAGTTTATTCTCTTAAGTACCTGAGTGACCATGGAGGAAGCCTGTTGTTACCTTCTGGAAGTGACTTCTCACCTCAGAGGAAGGGTCCAGGACCTTCCAGTTGCCTGAGTTAAGGAGTCCCATGTGAATAGGTCAGACAGCTGTTTTTCCCCCAAAGTGCCTGAGTGACCATGGAGGAAGCCTTTTACTCCCTTCTTGAAGTAGCTTCTCACCTCCATTGAAGGGCCCAGGCCCTCCTTGTTGCCTGAGTTAAGGGGTTCCATGTGGTCAGCACAGACGGCTATTTGTTCCCCAAAGTACTTGAGTGATCACAAAGGAAGCCTATTGTTCCCTTCTGGAAGTGGCTTCTCACCTCCATCAAAAGGCCCAGGACCTCCCTGTTGCCTGAGTTAAGGGGTCCAGCGTTGTTAAGCTGTATGTTCTCCAAAGAACCTGAGTGACCAAGGAGGAAGCCTTTTTTGTTCCCTTTGGAAAGTGGCTTTTAATGTCGTTGAGGGGCCCATGGCTGCCTAGTTGTGTGAGTTAAGGTGTCTCGAGTGATCAACCCAGATAGCAATTTGTTTCCCAATGTACCTGAGCAACCAAGGGGGAACCCTGTTGTTTCCTTCTGTAAGTGGCTTCTCAACTCTGTTAAGGGGCCCAGGACCTCCCTGTTGCCTGAGTTAAGGGGTTCCACCTGGTCAAGCTAGACAGCTGTTTGTTCCCCAAAGTACCTGAGTGACTATGGAGGAAGCCTGTTGTTTCCTTCTGGAACTGGATTCTCACCTTCGTTGAGGGGCCCATGACCTCCCTGTTGCCTGAGTTAAGGGGACCCATATGGTCAGGCCTATTAGCTGTTTGTTCCTCCAAATACCTGAGTGACCAGGAGGATTCCTTTTGTTCCCTTCTTCAAGTGGCTTCTCACTTCTGTAGAGTGGCTCAGGACCTCCATATTACCTGAGTTAAAGGATTCCATATGGTGAGGCCAGACAGCTGTTTGTTCCCCAAAGTACCTGAGTGACCGAGGTGGAAGCCTGCTTTTCCCTTCTGGAAGTGACTTCTTACCTCCATCAAGGGGCCCAAGACCCCCCTATTTTCTGAGTCAAGGAGTCCCACCTGGTCAAGTAAGATAGCAATTTGTTCCCCTAAGTGCCTGAGTGACCATGGAGAAGGCCTGTTTTTCTCTTCTGGAAGTGGCTTCTCTCCAGCGTCGAGGGGCCTAGGACATCCCTATTGCGTGAGTTAAGGGGTTCCACGTGGTCAAGCCAGATAGCAGTTTGTTCCCCAAAGTACCTGAGTGACTGAGATGGAAGCTTGTTTTTCCCTTCTGGAAGTGGCTTCTCACCTCCCCCGAGGAGCCCAAAACCTCCCTTTTGCCTGAGTTAAGGGTTTCAGTGTGGTCAAGTCAGATAGCTCTTTCTGGATGTGGCTTCTCACCTCCATCAAGTGGTCAGGACCTCCTGCTGTCTGAATTAGGGGTTCCACATGGTCAATCCAGATAACAGTTTGTTACTCAAAGTACCTGAGTGACCACTGTTCTGTTCTGGAAGTGTCTTCTCACCACCATCGGGGGGCCCAGGACCTCCCTGTTGCCTGAGTTAAGGGGTTCTATGTGTTTAAGTCAGATAGCAGTTTGTTCCCTAAAGTACCTTAGTGACCAAGGAGGAGGCCTGTTGTTCCCTTCTGCAAGTGGCCTCTCACCTCCGTCAAGGGGCCCAGGAACTCTCTGTCGCCTGGGTTAGGGGGTCTTGAGAGGTCAAGACAGATAGCAGTTTGTTACTCAAAGTACCTGAGCGACCAAGGTGGAAGCCTGTTGTTCCCTTCTGGAAGTGGCTTCTCCCTTCCCTGAAAAAGGCCCACAATATCCCTGTTGCCTGAATTAAGGGGCCCCACGTGGTCAGGCCAGAGAGTTGTGTGTTCCCCAAAGTGTCTTAGTGACCATGGAGGAAGCCTGTGGTTCCCTTCTGCAAGTGGCTTCTCACCTCCGTCAAGGGGCCCAGGGCCTCCCTGTTGCCTGAGTTAAGGAGTCCCCAGTGGCCAAAGCAGATAGCAGTTTGTTCCCCAAAGTACCTTAGTAACCAAAGAGGAAGCCTTTTGTTCCCTTCAGGAAGTGGCTTCTTACTTCGCCCAGGGGCCCTGAACCTCCCTTTTGCCTGAGTTAAAGGGTCCCACCTTGTCAGGTCAGACAGCTGTTTGTTCCCCAAAATACCTGAGTGGCCTGTTGTTCCCTTCTGGAAGTGGCTTCTCACCTCCATTGAAAGGCCCAGGAACTCTCTGTAGCTTGAGTTAAGCGGTCCTGCGTGGTCAAGCCAGATAACAGTTTGTTACCCAAAGTTCCTGAGTGACCAAGGCGGAAGCCTGTTGTTTCTTTCTGGAAGTGGCTTCTCATTTTTGTCAAGGGGCCTAGGACCTCCCTGTTGCCTGAATTAAGGGGTCCCTTGTGGTCAAGCCAGACAGCTATTTGTTCCCCAATGTACCTAAGCAACCAAGGAGGAAGCCTGTTGTTCGCTTCTGGAAATGGCTTATCACCTCCGTCGAGAGGCCCAGGACCTCCCTGTTCCCTGAGTAAAGGGGTCCTGTGTGGTAAAGCCAGACAGCAGTTTATATTCCAAAATACCTGCTTGCTCCTGGTTGGCAGGTTCCACAGGGGCTCATTGGGTGCTTCTGGCCAGGATTCAGCTGGTGGCTTCTACTAAGTCTCCTATCTTGCTGCTCTATGTGGCTTCCAAACCAATTATGTTAATAAAACTTCTCACTCAAATTCCTACTGTCTGCTTCACGCTGCATGGGTTTCTGCACCCCATGTAGGTTTCTGTGGTGGCTGTTTCTACGTAGCTTGTTGCTCCTCCAACTCCTTATGCTGATTCCTCTGCTACCACCCCTACTTTTTTGTGGTTGCCATTTGCTTGGTGTATTTTTTTTTCTACACTTTGATTTTGATCTGTCTTTCTCTTCTTTTTTGAGATGTGTCTCTTATAGGCAACATATTGATGGGCTTTGGTTTTTTATCCATTCTGCTACTCTTTTTCTTTTTATTGGTGCATTTAGTCCATTCACATTAATTGAGATTATTGTTAGGCCAGGTTTTACTTTTGCCATTTTGCCGTGCTTCTTTTTCTGCTGTTTGCTATGGTCCATCCACTTTCCTGTGGCATCTTTGTGTGAAGGCCTTCACTTAAAATTTCTTGTAGTTTTGGTCTTGTTTTCATAAATTCCTTAAAGTACTTCTTTTCTGCAAAGGATATAATTTCTCCTTTATATTTGATGGAGCGCTTTGCTGGATATAGGATCCTTGGCTGGCAATTGTTATCATTCTACTGTCTGCATATGCCATCTCATTGTCTTCTAGCTTGCATGGTTTCAGCAATGAAATAAGAATTTAATCTAATTGTTTCCCCTTTGTAAGTGACTCTGTTTTTCTCATGCTGCTTTTAGGATTCTCTTTATATTTTAATTTTGATAATTTAAATATAATATATCTTGATAGTTTTCTTTTGGGGTCTAGTCTATTTGGTGTTTGCTGTCCTTGAATGTGGGCTTGTGCATTCTTCAACATACCTGGGAAATTTTCTTCTAATACTTCTTCCACAATTTTCTCTATGTCTTCTCTGTTATATGTTCTAGAATTCCAGTCATCCATATGTTGTTTCTTTTGATGTTTTCCCACGTGATTCTAATGTTTTCTTCATTTTCTTTACATCTCATCTTTTCTTCAACTCTGTTAACCATTGTTTTATGTATTTTGCAAGGCTAACATTTGATCTGTAGTTGTTGACCAAGGTAATGCCTTCCTTATCTATTGTGCCTTTAATCGTCATTTAGTGCCCTTTCTTACCTTTTATTTTGAAGAATGGGGAAATCCACGTTCAAGAAGCACAGAGAACACCAAATAGACTAAACCCAAAAAAGAAAAATACCAAGACATATTATAGTCAAATTCTCCAAATTAAAAGATAATGTTAGAATTCTAAAAGCAGCATGAGAAAAACAAAGAGTAACCTACAAAAGGGAAACAATTAGATTAAGTTCTGATGTCTCAGCAGAAACCATGGGAGCTAGAAGGCAATGGGATACTATATACAGAAAACTGAAAGACAAAAATTGCCAGCCAAGGATCATATATCCAACAAAGGTCTATATTAAGTATGAAGAGGAAGTTAGATTCTTTGCAGAAAAGAAGTACCTTAAGGAATTTGTGAAAACAAGACCAAAACTACAAGAAATTTTAAGTGAACTCCTTCACACAGAGACATCAAAGGAAAATGGACCATAGTAACCAGAAACAACAGAAAAAGAAACATAAGAAAATGGCAAAAATAAAACTTGGCCTGACAATAATCACACTTAATGTGAATAGACTAAATATACCAATCAAGAGAAAAAGAGTAGCAAAATGGATCAAAACCCAAAGCCCATCAATATGTTGCTTAAAAGAGATGCATCTAAAAAAGGAAGAGAAAGATAGACTCAAAATCAAAGGCTGGGAAAAAATATATCAATAAAATGGCAACCTAAAAAAAGCAGATGTCGCAATACTAACCTCTAATAAAATAGATTTCAGAATGAAAGCCACTATCAAAGACAAAGGAGGGCATTATATACTGATTAAAGTCACCATAGATCAAGAAAACATAATCTTGGTCAACATTTAGGCACCAAATGATAGACCTATAAAATAGGAAAGACAGCACCACAATAGAGGTAGGAGATTTCAACAAACCACTAAAGGATATGTCAACTAAAAAAAAAAAAAAAAAAAAAGCCCAAATAAAACAAAAACCTCAGCAAAGATGCAAAAGAGCTAAACTTGTGGATGTATTCATGGTACTGCACCCAATTTTGTTTTTGGAATTAACTTTCTTCTCAAGTGCACATGGTACATGCTCCAGAATTGATCATACATTAGGACACAAAGCGAGCCTTGACAAATTAGAAAACACTGAAATAATACAGAGTATTTTCTCAGAGCACAATGCCATAAAACTAGAAATTAACCACAGAAGAGTAAAGCTTACAAAACCACCCATGTGGAAACAAAATAACTCTCTGCTAGAACATGATTCAGTTATAAAATAAATAAAGAATTAAATAAAAAAAAGTTCCTTGAAACAAATGATAATAAAAATAAAACTTACTAAAACCTCTGGGACACAGCTAAGGCAGTCCTTGGGGGCAAATTCATAGCAATAGGAACACACATTAAAAAAAAGAAGAAAGAAGAAGAATCAATGATATAACTTATCACTTTCAGCAAATAGAAAAAGATCAACAATCTAATCCTACAACCTCTAGAAGAAAAGAAATTATACAGACAAGAGCTGAAATCAACAAGATAGAAAACAGAAAAACAGTTGAAAACATCAATAAGACCAGGAGTGTTTTTCCGTGTTTTTTTTTTTTAAAAGGGTCAATAAAATTGGCAAACTCCTGGCAAATTTAAGAAAAGAAGGGAAAAAAGACACAGATAACACTATAAAAAATGACAGAGGTGACATCACAACAGAACCAGGGGAAATTAAATCAGTAATATCAGAATACTATACTGTACTATGCTATACTCTGACAAATTTGAACACCTAGAGGAAATGGACAAATTCCTTGAACACAGCCCCTGCCCAGATTGACAAGGACACATATAGAAAACTTGAACAGACACATCACAAGAGAATAAATTAAAAGGTCATAAAATGATTCCCCATAAGAAAAGTCCTTTACCAGATGGCTTCACAGATGAGTTCTACCAAACATTCAGAGAGGATTTAGCACCCATCTACTTAAATCATTTCAAAAAATGTAAAAAGAAGGAACACTTTCAGAGTCATTCTCTGAAGCAAGCATAACCTTAATACCAAAACCAGGCGAAGGTATTACCAAGAGAGCAAACTATAGACCAATATCTCTGATGAATATAGATGCAAAAATCCTTAATAAATTTCTAGCCAATAGAATAAAAAAACACATAAAAAATATAATTCACCATGACCAAGTGCGATTCATAACAGGTATGCAAGGATGGTGTGACAAAAGAAAAACTATCAAAGTAATTCACTATATTAACAAAGTAAATAACAAGAACCACATGATCTTAGGAATTGATACAGAAAAGGCATTTGACAAAATCCAACACCCCTTCCTGATAAAGACACTCAGCAAAATAGGAATAGAAGTGAATGTCCTCAGCACAGAGAAAAGGATATATGCAAAACCAAGAGCCAACATCATTATCAATAAAGAAGAAGAAAAACATTTTCCTGGCAAACAGGGACCATATATGGATGCCCACTGTCACAACTTCTTTTCAATGTTGTATTGAAAGTGCTTGCTAGGGAAATATGACAAGAAAAGGAAATAAAAGGCATTCATATTGGCAAAGAGATGGTTAAACTATTGCTATATGGGCCAAATGGCAGCATCAGTATGGATGGTTAAGAAATTGAGATAGTTAACAGTTTTCATTTACTTGGCTCCACAATCAACACTCTTGGTAATAGCAGCCAGGAAATCAAGAGACGAATTGCATTGGGAAAGTCGGCTGTGAGGGACCTCTCAAGAGTACTGAAGAGCAACGATGTCAGACTGGAGACTAAGGTGCGCCAGATCTAGGCTATAGTCTTCGCAATTACGTGCTATGCATCAGAGATATGGACAGTGAATAGGATTGATAGAAAGAGAATTGATGCCTTTGAACTGTGGTGCTGGAGAAGAGTGTTGAATATACTATGCACTGCTAGAAGAACAAACAGGTTTGTCCTGGAGAGGGTGAAGCTGGAAGGCTCTTTGGAGTTAAGGGATTCTGAAGCTTCGTCTGACATATTTTGGGCATGTTGCAAGGAGGGACTGGTCCTTGGAGAGGGACATCATGTTTGGCAGAGTGGAGGGGCAGTCACGGAGAGGAAGACCTTTGATGAGATGGATTGATTCTGTGGCTGGAACGGTGGGAATAAGTGCATTTGAGATGGCTAGGTTGGCACAGGATAAAAGAGTGTTTAGAGCTCTTGTACATATGGTCGCTATGAGTTGCAAGCGACTCAATGGCACATAACAACAACAACATATGCAGATGATATGGTGGTATGCACAGCAAACCCCCAAAGACTCAACAACAACAATAACAACAACAACAACAAAAAACATGTTAGAGTTAATAGGTGAAGTTAGTAGAGTGACAGGGTATAAGATCAATATCCAAAAAACAGAGAGATTCCTCTACAGTAACAAAGAGAACTCAGAGAATGAAATCAAGAAAGCAATACCAGGACATATGGAAACTAAGTGAGAAATATTTTTAAATAATTTCTTTGGGAGCCTTGGTTGGGAGCAGTGTGCCTCGGCAGGGAGCAGCAAGGTACTTGGTGGGATCACTGCTGACTGCTGAACAACTTGTGACCTCTTGACCTTAATCATCAGGGAGTGAAATAGCTGGATCTCTACTCGAGTGGCAGACCCAATTCTAGAAGGGAAAACTAAGACTTCTTGGCTTTTCAATCAGGTCCCCCCCTGCATGCACCCTCTGCCTGCATGGGTCTATATGTGTGTATCCCCCCCACCAAACCCTGGTGTGTGTCAGTGTGTACACCCACCCTATATGCATCCATGCATGTGCCCACATTACATGCATCCGTGCATGCACCCACCATGTGTGCATCAGCATACACACCTTCCCAGCCTTGCTCTGCAGCAGTGACATCAGATCAAGAACAGGCTATCTCCTCAGGCACGAAAAACTCTACCACAGCAATTCATTAAAGAAGCAGACTACCTCACTTCCTACACAAGCCCAAAGCAAGATATTGTCCCAATAAATAACACAGTAGCAATGGATTCCCTGAAGCCAGAAAGTGTGAGGGAACTTTCTGACACAGAATTAAAAGAACACTGATTGAATATTTTCAATGGGTGAGAGACAAACTTGAAGAATTACAGGACACTGCAAGTAAAAATTAGGAGGACCTTAAAAATACAATCCAAAACAGTGCCGCTTAAATGAATGAGGTATTAGAGGACCTGGAAAAACAAGAAACCATGATCCAAAATATTAGGTCCAAGGTTTCAGATGCTATCAACATGATGGAAGGACACATGAGCAGAGTTGAAGAGATGGAACACAGAACCAGTGAAATGGAAAATAGAATTGTCACCACTGATCTGCTAGAGCAAAAAGCAGAATCAAAAAGGAAAGAAAAGAAGAAAACTTAAGAATAAAGTGGGACACCATCAAGAGAAATAACATTCACCTCATCAGAAACCCAGAACACAGAAAAGCAAGTAAAGGCACTGAAAAAGTTGTGGAAGAACTAATAGAAGAAAAGAGCCCAGGCATAATGAAGAATGAAAGAATATATATTCAAGAAGCTGAGTGAACACCATATAGAATAGACCCTAAAAGAAAAACACCAAGACACATCATTGTCAAATTTGCCAGAATGAAAGATAAAGAGAGAATTCTGAAAGCAGCAAGAGAGAAACAAAGAGTAACCTATATGGGAGAGCAGGTAAGATTAAGGACCGATTTCTTAGCAGAAACCATGTGAGCAAGAAGACAATAGAAGGACATATCTCAAACACTCAAACAACACAATTATCAACCAAGAATACTGTACCGAGCAAAATTATCCATCAAATATGAAGGAGAGATCAAGACATTCCCAAAAAAACAGAACCTAAGGGAGTTTGTAAAAACAAGACCAACGTTGCAGGAAACACTGAGAGACATCTTTCTTATACAGGTGCCACAGAAAGCAGGATGGACAAAAACAACTAGCAACAACACCAAAAGAACTCAGCAAAAGGATAGCAAAACCTTGCCTCTCAATAATCACCCTGAATGTGAATGGTTTAAATGCATTACTGAAGAGAAAAATAGTAGCAGATAGGATAAAAAACCAAAATTCATCAATATGCTGTCTACAGGAGACACATCTGAAAACTGAAGATAAAGAAAGACTAAAAATAAAATGGTGGGAAAAATATACCAAGCAAATGGTAGCCAGAAAAAAGCAGGAGTAGCAATATTAATATCTGATAAAATAAATATCAGTGTAAAAACCATCAGAAAGGACAAGGAAGTTCACTACATAATGCTTAAAGGGTCCATAGAACAAGAGGACATAACAATAATAAATATCTATGCACCAAATGAAATACCTGCAAAATACATAAAACAAACATTAACAAAACTGGAAAAGGAAATAGACAACACTACTATAGTAGTTGGAAATTTCAATACACTACTCTCAAGAAAAGAGAGAACGTCCAGAAAGAAACTCAACAAAGATTCTGAAGAATTAAACCATATAACAAACCAACTCAATCTCATAGATATTAATAGGCTAACGCATCCCCCCCAAAGAACAGTACAGTTTCTTCTCCAAAGTGAATAGAACATTCTCATTCTCAGATCACATTTTAGGTCACAAGGCAAGAACCAATAAATTTTAAAACATAGAAAAAATACAAAACATCTTCTCAGACCACAATGCTACAAAATTAGAAATTAATAATAAGAGGATAAAGGAGAAAAAATGCATACTTTGGAAGCTGAAAAACACTTTGCTTGAACATGAGTAGGTACTAGAAGAAATAAAAAAGAAAGTTACAGTTTCTTGAAACAAATGACAATGAAATCACCACTTACCAAAATCTCTGGGAAACAACAAAAGCAGTAAGTAGAGGTCAATGTATAGCAATAAGCAAATACATCAAAAGGCAGGGGGGAAAATGACCGTTGACTCTTTAACTCAAAATCACCAACAAATTGAAAAAGAATAGCAAGAAAACCTGACATCCTATTAAAAATCCTAAAATTATAAAAATTAAAGCAGAAATAAATGAAATAGAAAACAGAAAAACAATTGAAACCATAAACAAAACTAGGAACTGGTTCTTTGAAAAGGTCAATAAAATTGGCAAACCACTAGCAAACCTAACAAAGGAAAAGACACAGATAATCAGAATAAGAGATGAAACAGGCAACATCACAACAGAACCAACTAAAACAAAAAGACTAACATTGGAATATTATGAAAAACAATACTCAAACAAATATGAAAACCTAGAGGAAATGGACAAAATACTTAGAAATTCACAACCTACCTAAACTGACACAAACTGAAACGGAACACCTGAAAAGACCTATTACAAAAGAAGAAATTGAAAAGTAAATAAAACAACATACAGCCAAAAAAGAGCCCTGGACCAGAAGGCTTTACACTTAAATTCTATCAAATATTCAGAGAACTGTCACCAATTCTACATAAACCATTTCAGAAAATAGAAAAAGATGGCATTCTCCCAGATGCATTCTATAAAGCAAACATATCCTTGATACCGAAGCCAGGTAAATACATCACCAAAATAGAAAACTATAGGCCAATATCTCTCATGACCGTAGATGCAAAAATCCTGAATAAAACTCTGTCCAATAGAATCCAACCATACATGAAAAAATAATTCACCTGCTGTGGGACCCATCTGCCAGGAGAAAGAAGGTTGGTGGGAAATTGTATGAGTTGTCTCAAGCCCCACTAGGAGTGACCAGGCCAGTTGGAATTTGAGTTTTCTTCTGCCACCACCAACCGCCCAGGATTGGGTGGGCTGGTACGAATTTAACTGAGTTTCCTTGGCCACCAACAACTGCCCAGGAAAACGCCCAGGAGCGAGCGGGCTGGTAGGAAATTGACTGGATTCTCTTGGGCTCTACTGACTGCCCAGGATCGGGTGGGCAGGTAGGAATTCAACTGAGTTTGCTTGGGCACAGCTGACTTCCGAGGGGAATGCCGAGGGGTGAGCAGGTCAGTAGGAATTTGACTGAGTTTTTGTGGACACCACAGACAGGCCAGAAGTGAGTGAGTCAGTGGGAGTTTGACTGAGTTTTCTTAATTCCAACTGAACCCAAGGCCCTGCTGGGTCACCCGCTTGGGGAAGGCACTTGGGTAAAGGCCTCTAGGCAAGGACCGCTAAGCAAGAGCTGCTGGGTGGGAGATGGACAACTGGAATTTGAGTAGGGACCCCACTCATGAACACACTTGGATAGCTGAAATCTGAGTGAGGTCCCTGCAAGTGGCTGACCCGCCCCTGTGACACCCTGCCTCCCCCCTCCCTGTGCCTGCCACTCCCATTTGGCTCCATACCTGTGCCTACATGTCCAATCAACTTGCCTTTAATCTGACTTAGCACCTTCATCTGACTTAGCTATAAGAGGCTACTCTCACAGGCCCTGAACTGAACATTCCCTTGAGTCAGAAGTTCCAAGAAAAGCACAGGTGGGGTAGTTGCCCAACTGATTTCAAGAGGATTGTATTCAGATCCAGAATCTATCAATGTCTTGAAGGAATCAAGCTATCCCACACACTACACAAGTGCAAAGAAAGATGTCACACCCAAAAGGTGACACAGTATTAATGGATTTCCTAAAGCCAGAAAGTCTGATGGAACTTTTTGACACAGAATTTAAAAGAACAATGATTAAATATTTTCAGTGGGTGAAAAACAAACTTGAAGAATTATGGGACACTGCAAGCAAAACCCAGGAGGATCTTTAAAAAAAATTTCAGAACAATGCAGATACAATAAATGAGGCATTAGAGGCACTGGGAAAACAATGAAAACACAACTTATTAAAAGCTCTGGGAAACAGCCAAAGCAGTAATTAGAGGCCAATTTATAGCAATAATCAAGCATATTAAAAGACAGGAAAGAATGACCATTGACTCTCTAAAACAAAATCTCCCACAAATTGGAAAAGAACAGCAAAAAAACCAATACCCATTAAAAACCCAGAAATTATAGAAATTAGGGTGGAAATAAATGAAATAGAAAACAGACAAACAATTGAAACCATCAACAAAACCAGGAGTTAGTTCTTCGAAAAGGTCAATAAAATTGACAAACCACTAGCAAAACTAACAAAAGAAAAGAAGGGAAAGACAAATGATCCAAATAAGGGATGAAATGGGCAATGTCACAAGAGAACCAACTAAAATAAAAAGGTTAACAATGGAATATTATGGAAAAACTATACTCAAACAAACACGAAAACTTAGAGGAAATGGACAAATACTTAGAAAATCACAACCTGTCTAAACTGACAAAAACTGAAATTGAACACCTGAACAGATCCACAAAAGAAGCAATAATAAACCAACACAATAGCTAATCACAAGATTAACTACTTGGGAGCAAATCTAACTAGAATCACAAAAGACTTATTCGAAGAAAATTACAAAACATTATTACAAGAAACAAAATGAGACCTGGAGAAATGGAAGAATTTACCTTGCTCATGGATAGGAAAACTCAACATTATGAAAATGATACTCTTACAAAAGTCACTCTACACAGTCAATGAAATCTCAATAAAAATACCAATTCCTTCTTCAACAGGATGGAAAAGGCAATCTCCAATTTCATTTGGAATGGAAAGAGGCCCTGAATAAGCAAAGCACTCCTTACAAAGAGAAACAAGGTAGGCGGCATCTCACTACCCAATTTCAAATCCTACTACACTGCCATGGTAGTCAAGACAGCATGGTACTAGTACAGTGACAGACACATAGATCAATGGAATAGAATTGAGAATCCAGATATCAGCCCATCTACCTATCTATGGTCAACTGATTTTTGACAAGGAGATGAAATCAGTTAAGTGGGGAAACAACAGCCTTTTTAACAAATGGTGTTGGCAAAATTGGAAAACTATCTGCAGAAAACTCAAACAAAACCCACACCTCACTCCATACACAAAAACCAACTCACAGTGGATCAAGGACCTAGGACTAAAACCAAGGACTATGAACTTCATTAGAGAAAAGCCTTGAAGAGCCCTAGAAGCACTAATCCACAACTTTAACACTCTTCCAAGCTTTCTGAAAACATACAACCAGGAGATGATAACATAGATGAACAGGACCTCCTAAGAATCAAATCTCAATGCACACCCAAAAACTTCTCCAAAAGGGCAAAAAGGGAAGCCACAGACTGGGAAAAAATGTTTGGTAATGACATGTCTCTTGACTGTGGAGCCAAGCAAAGTAAAACTGTGAACAATCTCAATCTCTTCACCATCCATCCTGATGCTACCAATTGGTCCAGTGGTGAGAATCTTTGTCATCTTGATATTGAGCCTCAATCCATATTGAAGGTTGCAGTCCTTGACCCTCTGCAGCAAGCGCTTCAGGTCCTCCTCAGTTTCAGCAAGCAGGGTTGTGTCATCTGCATAACACAGATTGTTGATAGGTCTTCCCCCAATCCTGACCCCACATTTCTCCTCATAGAACCCAGCCTCCTGGATAATATGTTCTGCATACAGGTTGAAAAGGTATGCAGACAGGACCTTCCCAACTTTGAACTATACAGTGTTTCCTTGCTCTGTTCCGAAGGCTGCCTCTTGGTCCAAGTATAGGTTCACATTAGCGCGATCAAGTGTTCTGGGATTGCCATTCTTCTCAGAGTCAGCCACAGTTTGGTATGATCCACACAGTGAAACGCCTTTGCATAATCAATGAAACTCAGATAGACATCTCTCTGGTTTAACTGCTTTGAGCTAAAGATCCATCTAACATTAGCTACAATATTCCTAGTACCACGACCCCTTCTAAACCCAGCCAGGACAGTGTGATTGGAACAGGAGAGAGCAGAGTTTAGGGCTGTTGTACAGAGGGTTGCTATGAGTCACAAGCAACTCAATGGCACTTAATGACGACGACAACAACAACAACAATGACACGTCTGAAAAGGGACTTCTATCTAGAATTTATAGAATGCTCAAATGCCACAACAAGATAAAGGTAAACAACCCAATTGAAAAATGGGCACAGGATATGAACAGACACTTCACCAAAGAAGACATTCATGTGGCAAACAAACATGGAGAAATGTTCAAAATCCCAGCTCTAAGAGAGATGCAAATCAAAACAATTGTGAGATATCATCTCACCCCAGTAAGAATAGCAAAATTCAAAAGAGCAGCAAACAACAAATGTTGGCAAGGTTGCAGCAAAACTGAAACCCTTATTTACTGTTGGTGGAGTGTAAAATGGTTCAACCACTATGAAAGGCAGTATGGCGCTTTCTCAAAAAGTTGCAAATAAAAACACCATTTGACCCAGCAATTCCACTACTGGGAATATGCCGTAATGAAACCAGAACTGCCACCCAAGCAGATATATGCACACCCATGTTTATTGCTGCTTTGTTTGCAATAGCAAAGATCAAGAAACAGCCCAATTGCCCATCAACAAATGAATGGATAGAGAAGCAGTGGTATATTCACACAATGGAATATTATGCAGCACTGAAAAACAAAGAACTCATGAAATATTATACAAAATGGGTGACCATGGAGGACATTATGCTGAGTGAAATATCTCAGTCATATTTGTCAGAAAAGACAAATACTGCATAATACCACTGATATAGAACAGGACTGATAAGGGGGTTGGGGGGAAAGTAAGAAAAGAGGGGATAATGTGCACAACATTGAAACAGACAAGGGAGAGCACTATATAAAAGGAATATATGATTAGGTATTATTGGCATGACAAGAATGTAGAATAAGAGTTGCATAGTAAAGTGGTCTGTGTGTGTGTGTGATTGTAATACAATGAAATAATTTTTTTCCAAAGAAAAAAGCACACTGGGGGGTGGGGGGAACGACAGGGAGGTAATTGTACAATGAATGAATGGAAATCCAAGTTCTTTATAAACTTTCTTTAAAATCTAAAAAATCCCAAACCACAAAAAAAGCTCCAAAGCAAATAACAAAAACCATATGATCCTAGAAATTGATGCAGAAAAGGCATTTGACAAAATCTAACATCCCTTCCTCATATAGACATTCAGCAAAATTGGAATAGAAGGGAATTTCCTTATCATAGTGAGAAATATATATGCAAAACCAAGAGCCAATATCATTCTCAATGGAGAAAGACAAAGTATTTTCCTTGCAAACAGGGACAAGACAAAGATGCCCACATTCACCACTTCTATTCAGCATTGTATTGGAAGTGTTTGCTAGGGCAGTATGACAAGAGAAGGAAAGAAAAGGCATCCAGATTGGGAAAGAGCTGGTTAAACTATCTCTATATGCAGATGATTTGATGGTGTACACAGAAAACCCCAAAGACTCAACAACAAAAACAGACAAAGCTGTTAAAGCTAGTAGACCAATTTAGTAGAATGACAAGTAAAGCGATATATGATAGGATATTATGGTTATGACAGGAATCCAGAATTAAGGTTGCATAGTGGAGTGTATTTGGGGCGGGGGTATTGTATACCAATGAAGGAATTTATATTTTGCTTTTCGAAGAGAGGAG
>NW_006400060.1:1089831-1093048 GCF_000299155.1 Elephantulus edwardii
GAGAATTCAGAGAAGGAAAACAAGAGAGCGATACCATTTACTATAACAAACCAAAAATTTAGATACTTGGGACTTAACACAAAAGACCTGTACAAGAAAACTACAGAACAGGAATTCTGGTGGCCTAGTGGCAAGAAACTGTGTTGCAATCCCAAAGGTGCATGGTTTGAATCCACCAGATGCTCCACGGGAGAAGGAGGGACAATCTCCTCCTGTGACAGTTGGATCCAATTCGAAGGTACACAAAAAGAAAGGGGGGGGAGAAAAAAAATTTCTGCAAGATACAAATAAAAGACCTATATAAATAAGAAAATGTTCCCTGTTGATGGCTAGGAAGACTCAATATTGTTAACATCATAATTTTACCAAAAGCAATCTACATGTTCAGTGCAATCCCAATACAGATACCAAATTCCTTTTTCAGAATGATGGAAAGAGAAATTTTCAAGTTGGTTTGGAGAGGAAAGAGACTCTGATTAAATAAAGTACTTCTGAAAAATGAAAATTAAGTGGGAGGCATAGTTTTTCTTGACCTCAAAACTACACAGCACTAGTAATCAAACCAGGATGGTACTGGTACAATAAGAGGCACACAGAGCAATGGAATAGAATCGAGAACCTAGAAATGGACCCAGCTATCCATGTTCAACTCATAATCGACATGGAATTAAAACCTATCAAATGGGAAATGACAACCTTTTCAACAAATGGTGCTGGCAAAACTGGACTGCTACCTCCAGAAAGCTGAAACAGGATTCACATCTCATACCATACATAAAAATCAACTCAAAGTGGATCAGAGACCTTGGAATAAAGCCCCAAACCATAAAGTTCATCAAAGAAAAACTGGGATCAATCTTAGAATGCCTAGTGTATGGTATAAAGAGACTGCATAATACAGCCAGAAACATACAATCTGGAGAGGATAACACTGATGAATGAGACCTTCTAAAGATTAAATCTCTGTTCTCATAAAAAACATTTTCTAACAGAGTGAAAAGAAAACCTACTGACTGGGGGGGAAACATTTGGCTATATCACTTCAGACAAGGATCTCATATCAAAAGTGTACAGAATCCTACAAGACTTCCAGAAGAAAAAGACTGATAATAAAATTACAAATGGGCAAAAGACATGGAAAGAATTTTCACAGAGGAAGACATTTGAATGGGAAACAGTCATATGAAGAAATGCTCAAAATCACTGGCAATAAGAGAAATACAAATAAAAACCACAATGAGATACCATCTTACTCCAATAGAAGAGGCAAAGTTTAATAGGACAGCAAGTAATAAATGTTAGAGAGGATGTGGCAAGATAAGAACACTTATACGCTGCTGCTGGGATTGTTACATGGCACAATCATTTTGGAAGGCTGTTTGGAGTTTCCTCAGAAAGCTAAACACAGAAATTCTATATGACCCAGCTTTTCCACTGCTTGGAATGAGAACTGAGGCATGGAGACTTGTACAACAATGTTCATAGAAGAATTATTCACCATTGCAAGAACATTGAAACAGCCCAAGTGTCCATCCAAAATAGAATGGATTGAGAAATGCTGGTATACTCACAGGAGCAATGATTTTTAAAATTACTGCCTAACTTCAGTGGGTGTGGAGAGCATTGTTCTAAGTGAACTAACTCAGTCCACAAATAGTGCATAAGACCGCTATTGTAGAAACAGAAAAATAAATAGTAAATCATGTATGAAGATTCAATGGGGGAGGGTAGGAGCAAAGTGGTGAGGATGGGTGAGGGACAACCACAGAGCCACACAATATGATGGGTAGAGGGAGAGGTGGATAAAGCAAATGGGAAAGATCCTGTGTAAAAAAACAATGTATATGAAATTTGTAAGTAAACAAGTACAGAATAAAAATTTCATTCCAAAAAATTGCTTGACACAGAACTATTTTAGGAAGTAACATATACCCAAGAGCCAGTGGTACTAAAGGAGGAAGTCCAAGCTACACCGAAGGCATTGGCAGAAAACACGACTCCAGGAATTGATGAAATATCAACTGAAGTGTTTCAGCAAACAGATGCAATCTATACATGCTCATTCATTTATATCAAGAATTTGGAAGACTACCTGGTCAGCTAACTAGATGAGATCTGCATTTCTGTCCATTCGAACAAATGGTGACCCAATAGAATGCAGAAATTATCAAATAATATTATCAATATTGTTGTTGTTGCTGTTGTTGATTGCCTTCAAGTAGAGCACAACTCATAGCGACCCTTTGAGTTCGAAGGCCATCTACAACTATCAACCTTTATCAGATTTCATAGATTTTCTGGAGGCATGTTATTTAGGAAGTGGATGTCAATTAATGTTGTTGTTGTTATGTGCCATCGCGTCGCCTGCGACTCATAGCGACCCTATGTACAAGAGCCCTAAACGCCGTTCTATCCTGTGCCAACCTCACCATCTCAAGCACATTCATTCCCACCACTCCACTCACAGAATCAATCCATCTCATTGAGGGTCTTCCTCTCCTGCGCTGTCCCTCCAAGTAAATCTTGCTGACGATTATTTAAAGCGACTTCTTCTGTATACAAATAGGGAATTGTCAGAAATTAAAGCTAGATTTAGAATAAGCTGGGGAACAAGAAATATCATTGTTGAGATCAAATGAATCTTGACTTAAAATAGAATATCAGAAAGATGTTTACTTATATTTTATTGACTATGCAAAGACATTCAACTGTGTGAATTATAACAAATTATAGATAACCTTGAGAAGAATGAGAATTCCAAAACAATTTGTGTTGCTAATGTGGAACCTTATATATAAACCAAGAAGTGGAAGTTTGAGAAGGAGATGGTTTAAAATCAGAAAAAGTGTGCATCAGGGCTGTGTGTTTTCTTCATATATATTCTATATGTATGCTGAGCACATAATTTGAGAAGGTGGACTATATGAAGAAGAATGTGGTATCACGATTGGAGGAAGACAACATGTGTAACGCAACTGGCATAACCATGCTTGCTGAGAGTGAAGAGAACTTGAAACAATGAAGAAGAGTAAAGACTACAGTCTTCAGTATGGACTGTACCTTAACATAGGAAAACAAAGATCCTCACAAAGGATCTTTAGGCAAAATCATGATTGTTGTTATTGTTATGTGCCGTCGGGTCATTTGTGACTCATAGCGACCCTATGTACAACGGCCCTAAACCGTGCTCTATCCTGTGCCAATCTCATTGCCTCTG
>NW_006400060.1:1095448-1097906 GCF_000299155.1 Elephantulus edwardii
TGTGTTGTGTTGTACATAGGGTTTTCAGAGGCCTGCCATTTCAGAAGTGGATGCCCAATCCTTCTTCCTAGTCTGTCTTAATCTGAATGTTTAGATTTAGGGGAGTATCTGACAGACAGAAATTTGTGGAGTAGTGAAAGATAAATCCCTTATTTTGGAGTTGACCATTAGTTACAGTGTAGTCCCTGCCCTTAGCCCAGTGCCTTGACCCACTTATTTCCCAACTCCACCCTCCAGCAGGAAACCACTTCACTTCTACCAATGCCTTCAGAATTAATCTCCCATTGTCCGACCCATGACCTGACAGCTTATATCTGATGCTTTCTTCTCTCCTGTGATTCCAACCACGTCAAATGCCGAGAGATTTTTGGTTTGTTTTGTTTTTGTTTTTTTTTTCTGGTGTCCAGTGTCTCTTAAGTTTACTTGTACTGTCTCCAAAGGGAAGGTGATGTGTCCTGTAGAACTCCTGTATAGATTGTGGGGGTCCTCTGT
Organism: Elephantulus edwardii; assembly: GCF_000299155.1. Classification (NCBI taxonomy): domain Eukaryota; kingdom Metazoa; phylum Chordata; class Mammalia; order Macroscelidea; family Macroscelididae; genus Elephantulus; species Elephantulus edwardii. The sequence goes on from NW_006400060.1 coordinate 1,095,941, forward strand.
GTTGCCTGGTCTCGGCTTGTGCCCACGCGGCTTCTGGCTCCCACTTCTGCTGGCGGCGGTGGGTACCTCCGTCTCTCCCTTGCTCGCACAAGCCGAGACCAGGCAACACAGAGGACCCCCACAATAGCTTCTGACACACCTCCAGGTAAAAAGCCCCAAGGCAGAGCCAAAACCCGTTGGGAGGAGCAAGGGAGCAATGGAGGGATCCACCGCCACCAGCAGAAGTGGGAGCCAGAAGCCGCATGGACACAAGCCAAGGCCAGGCAACACAGAGGACCCCCACAATAGCTTCTGACACGCCTCCAGGTAACAAGCCCCAAGGCAGAGCTAAAATCATGATAGATGGAGGAAAAAACCCTGAAGTTGTCAATTGTTTCATTTTGCTTGGATCCGTAATCAACGCACATGGTGGTAACAATAGTCAAGAAACTAAAAGATGTGTTACAATGGGAAAAGAAGCTGTGAAGGACTTCTCTAAAGTGCTAAAAAGCAAAGATGTCGGTTTAAAGACCAAGATGCACCTAATTCAAGCCATGGTATTTTTTACTGCTTTGTATGCATGGGAAAGTTGGACCATGAATAAGGAGGGCAGAAGGAGAATTGATGCCATTGCCTTGTGATGGTGGTAAAGAATATCTCATGAACTTCCAAAAGAACAAACAAATCTGTCTTGAACGAAGTGTAACCAGGGTACTCCTTAGAGGTAAGGATGGTGAAACATTGTTTCATCTACTTTAGGCATGTTATCAGGGGTGACAAGTCTCTAGAAAAGTGCATCATGCTTAAAAAGTAGAGCATTAGAGAAAGAGAGGAAGACCTTCAATGAGATATATTGATACAGTGACTGCAACAATTATGCATAGTGGAGAACATGAGGATGGATCAGGATCAGGCAAAGTTTTGATCAGTTGTACATAGGCTTGCCATAAATTGAATCGATTCAACTGTATCTAACAATAACAAAAACTAGAACTAATAACTGCTTTATATTTTTCATGAGGCTAGAAAAACTAGATGGAGTCTGGCTAATACTACTAGCTATTCTGACCAGGGACATAATAGATGTCATTGAGTTGACTATGACTCATAGAGAGCCTATGAACATCAGGTCTGAACCTTGTGTTAGCTTACACCACCATCACAATCTCTGTCACACCCAAGCCCATTGTTAAGTCACTGTATCAATTCATCTTTTTGAGAGTCTTCCTCTCTTTCACTGACCCTCCACCTTTCCCAGCATTATGTCTCTTTTCAGGGACTTGTTCCTCCTGACATGTGCCCAATGTATGTGAGACAATGTTTCACCATCCTTACCTCCAAGGAGCACTCTGTATGCATTTCCTCCAAGACAGATTTGTTTGTTCTTTTGGCAATCCATGGTATATTCAATATTCTGTATCAACACCACATTTCAAAGGCATTTATTCTTTTTCAATCTTCTTCATTCATTGTCCAACTTTCAGATGTATAGAAATCAATTGAGGACGCCGGGGGCGCGAGCGCAGGGCCGCCCCTCCCGGCCCGGGCCGCCGGCTCCGCACAAAGTTTGCGGCCGCCCCTGCACCCGCTGATGGCTGGCTGATTGACTGCTGCGGGCGGCAGGGTGAGCGACGGCCATATTTGCCGGGCCGCCCGCGCGGCCACAACAAAAAGTGCGCGGGAGCCCGGCGGGCGCAGAGATGGGCGCAAGGCGCCGCCGCCTAGCCGCCTAGCCGCCTCGCCGCCTCGCCGCCCCCGGCCCACTGCCCAGGCGCGGCCCCCGCGGGGGGATGTCATACAAGCCGAACTTCAACGCGCACATGCCCGCCGCCACCCTCAAGGCGGCTGGGAGTGTCCACTCTCCATCCACCAGCATGGCCACGTCCTCCCAGTACCGCCAGCTGCTGAGCGACTAAGGGCCACCGTCCCTCGGGTACACCCAGGGCACTGGGAACAGCCAGGTGCCACAGAGCAAGTACGCCGAGCT
>NW_006400060.1:1098136-1098752 GCF_000299155.1 Elephantulus edwardii
TTTGTTTGTTTGTTTGTTTGTTTGTTTTCAAAGTGCTGACTTTCCCTGTGGTTTTTTGTGTTTTGTTTTCTTTTCTTTTCTTTTCTTTTTTTCCATTTCCCTTCTCTGGTTCACGGGCCGTGAACCTCCCGTCTCAGAGGGTGGGAGGGTTTGCGTTTAGGTAGGATCTGCGTTTTCAGTAGACAGACACTCCCCAGGTTTGGGTCTCCCTTCCCAAGTCTTGATTTACAAACAACGAGCAAAGTGACCAGTTCTGTGGCAAACTGTAGTTCCCGTGTGTCTCATCTCCCTCTGCTCTCCTGCTTACGTGAATGTCACCGAGACAGTCCTCGCCCCACCCCTCGCCCCATAAGCTCATAGCAGCCTTCAAGATCTTGTTTGTTCCATGAATACTGACCGCACGCTTTCTTAGTATCTGAGCCCTCCAGTGGCCATCCAGCGTAGATTCTGCTCAAAAAAACTCTTGCTTAAGCATTTGCATGATTTAGAGTGCTTTAAAGTCAATTTAAAAAATATATATATATATATGCACAAGTTTGACTTCAAAGGACAAAATTTCATAAAACTAAAAAGTCCAAACCTAATGCCATCAGAGGTTGAAATCTAAATTTTCTAC
>NW_006400060.1:1098852-1105440 GCF_000299155.1 Elephantulus edwardii
ACAAAGAACATCAGGCCAAATGCATCAAAGACCCCCACCCCCACCCCCTGAGAATTTTCACACAGAGACGGTCTTGGGATTTCAGTTGTGCGTTAATGTTGATCACACACCATCGGGGGAAGAAAAAGACTCACAGTGTTGGCATCTTTGTATGTATTTATTACTTGAGGTAATAAAGCTTATTTTCATTTAAAAAAAAAGAAATCAGTTGAAAATACCATGGCTTAGGGAGGAAAGAGTTCTGGACTGCATTTCTTTGGGGGCTGCATTCCCTGAGGAGATCCCAGCTCCATGCAGAGACTCTATCTACTAAGGAGGAACCCCTCCCCTCCCCCCCATAGCCTTAGGAGAGGAATCAGGTATACTTTTAACAGAGACCTCTTTTAAGTAGCAACCCCGACACTTGGGCAATGAAGGATACTGCACAGGATTCAAATGGCCCTCAGAGGCTTTGTCTGCTCAGGGAAGAAACATTAACCCTCACCCACCTCACATAATGTCATGGAAGCAGCAGGAGTTTCAAACAGTATGAAAAAGCAAAACAAGCCTTCTCCTAAAAAGGCAGACCAGATTGAGGACCCAATGAATATCTCAGAAACAGGAAGGCAGAAAGAAATATGATGAAGTGGAGTTCTAAGCTGGTACTGGAAAAGTTACAAATATTGGGAGAAAGAGTTGAAGCCATAAGTAAAAACCAGCAAGAAAGGGAAAAATTATCACAAGACAGAGTAAAGCCAACACAGTACTAGAAACAACAGAAAAACATCAAGATAAAATTCAAAATATTGAAACCAAAATGGTAGAGATTCACAACATGATGGGGGCGGGGAAAGAAGAATAGAGGAGATGAAACAGAGAATCAGCAAGTTAGAAGATAAGAATCTGAATGAGAATTTATAAGAAGAAAAAAATAATGAAGAGACAGAAGGAGAATGAAGAAAATATTAGAATCATGTGGGATAACATAAAACAAAACAATATATGCATGATGAATTCCAGAAAATGAAAGTAAAAAAAAAAAAAAAACCAAAAAAAAAACCCCCAACCAAACCAAATATACACAGAGGAAAAAATTGTGAAGGAGATACTAGAAGAAAACTGTGCAGATATCATGGAAAAACAAGGAAATACATACACTAGAAGCTCAACAAATGCCAAACAAATGATCTGAAAAGGAAAATATCATATGTCATTGTAAACAAGGTATGTCATTGAAAAACTCTCCAAAATCAAAGACACAGATAGAATACTAAAAGCAGAGTCACTACAAGGGAGAACCAATTGGATTAAGCTCTGAATTCTCAGTAGAAACATTTGAGAAAGAAGACAATAGAATAGTGTACACAGAAGAATGAAAGAAAATTAACAGTCGAAGATCCTGTACCCAGAAAATCTATCCATCAAATATTGAGAATTTAGATCACTTGCAGACAAGCAGGAACTTAAGGAATTAATAAAAACAAGATCAACTCAGTAAGAAAAACTAAGGGTAGTCCTTCACACAGAGATAGCAGAGAAAAGCAGACTGACCAAAGTAACCAGCAACAACAAAAAAAGAAACATGACAAAATGGCGACAATGAAGCCTAATCTATTAATAATCACTCAGTGTGGATGGCTTAAATGCACCGATTAAGAGAAAAAAGAGTATCAGAAAGGATTTTTTTAAAGCCCATTAATATATTGCCTACAAGAGACAAATATAAGAAATGAGGATAAAAGATATACTAAAAATCAAAAGACGGGAAAAATTTTACCAAACAAATGGCATCCATAAGAAAGCTGGAGTGGGAGTGTGGGAGCTGTGTTGCCTAACTCTCAAAACAGAGACACTCAGGAAGTCACTGTGGGCTCATGCCCTGAGGGACAAAAGACTTCAGATGATTCTGCCTCCAAAAGCTTGCCCGGTACTATGAGTTGGTTCTGACTCAAAGCAAAGTCATTTGCAGTAGATCAAAACATCTCTAATAGTACACATCTTCACTATTGTTGCTATATCTGAGCCCACTATTACAGCCACTACATCAGTTCAGCTCATTGATAGTCTTTCTTCTTTTTTGCTGATCCTCTACTTTACCAACTATGATGTCCTCCAGGGAGTAGTGTTTGTGGATAATAACTAAAGGACATGAGGTGACGTCTTATCGTCTTTGCTTCTAAGGTGTATTTCCCTCATTCCTGCTTCTGAGTACAACTAAACACCCTGGCTATCAAATTTAATATTCATAAGAAGATTCAAAGATGGAAAGAAAGAAGGTTGCTGGGTTAGAAACTTCAAGAGGAAAGGGATAACATGTCAGTGACTTCTGTAGGTTTTCTTTTGGCTTTATATTTCTTAGACATCAGCAGAAGATGAGTGAGAATGCCACACTTCCATCCTAGTGAGATTAACAGGGTGTACCAACAGCCCCGCAAAGAAGATGTCAGAAAAGATCAAGAAGAGAGTCAGAACTTTGGTCTTTGCTAGCCAGTAACAGACACCACTGGTTTCCACATAGTCAGTGAATACCATGTGTGAGGAGTGAACTTCCACACTCAGGCTACTATAACCAGTGTTATCTAAGTAAGGCAGTAATTGGGATGGTATCAGAGAAAGATCAGTAGAGAGTCACCATCCCCCAACAGTAATGAGGCCGTCTGTGTAAAATACATGGGGAACTGAGGCTCCAGCCATCCCTGCTCAATGTAGTATGAGAGAAAGCCAGCTATCATGAAGGCTTAAATAACACAGAGAGTCTCATTATTTAACATAATAGAATGTGAAAATTTCATGATAGAATGTGAGCATTCCTAGGTTTGAAAAAAAGAAAAATTCACTTGTCACACCCAAAAACCAGCAAGACCAAACTGAATAAAGAAAATGAACAGTAAATGCCAATATTAAGATGACTAAGATGCTAGAATTATATGATGCAGATTTTTAATGTTACAACTAGCAGCTATATGCACACTTGAAATGAATAGAAAAGTAGAAAGCCCTTAATAGAGAAACAGAAGAACTAGATAGAAAGTTTTGAATTTGTGGATACCAGAACCAATATTAAAAGTTTAACATAGGCTCACATCATATGGTGAGGCAAGAAGAAAAAAAATCAATGAGCTTCATGATAAAATAGTTACCCAATCAGGACAGGTGAGGGGGAAAGAAAAGTGAATAAACATGGCCTCGGCCACATGTAACAAAATACTGGGCACTCATATCCTCATTCCGTGAAGGAGAAAATAGAGAGCAGGGCTAGAAAATAAAGACTAAAAACGCAAAATTTGAGAAACCTACAGGTTTAAGAAGCAGAGTTATTATCTCCAAACCAGGTAAGCTCAAAGAAATCCAGCAAAGACAAGTCACAATTAAACTCTGAAACAAAAGACAATTGTCTCTGGCTGAAAGCAGTCAGAGAAAATTAACACCTTACTTACAGGACAAAACTAATTCAAATGATTGTGACTTTCATAAACTATGGAGACCAGAGAAAGTGACACATTTCCCAGGGTCAACCCAGAATCTTGTTCCCAGTAAAAATAACCTTCAATAATGTAAAGAAATCAAGGCATTCGCAAATGAAGAAAAACAACTTATTGCCAGCATCCTTATCCTAAAGAATGGCTGAAAGAAATTCTCTGAATGGTAGGAATAGAAAAAACTTAAAATAGGAACCTGAACATCAAGAAAGATGACATCAGGGTTGTGGTGAAACTGAAAATAATGAAATAAATTATTATACTGCATTGAAATAGATGAGGGAGAGAACAGCTTAAAAACGACATATGATTGGATATTATGGTTAAGACAGGAGTCCAGAATGAAGGTTGCATAGTGGAGTGTACTGGGGTGGGGTGGGGGGTGGGGAAGGATTGTATACCAATGAAGACATTTTTCTTTTACTTTTCAGAGAGAGGAGTGAACCTGGGGGGTGGGGGGCAGGGAGAAAAACACAACAATGAATGGAAATCCAAAATTATTGTAAATCCAAAATTATTGTAAATGTGCATTAAAATTAATTTAGAAAGGGGAAAAAAGAAAGGTGAAAGAGTATCTTTCACAAGTGTCTGAATGAACAAGTTTTTCCTCTCTAGTGGTTTTTTTTTTAAAAAAAAAAAAAGGAAGAAGGAAGGAAAGTTGGAGTGGCAATACTAATCTCTGATAAATTAGACTTTGGAATGAAAGCTACCATAAGAGCTAAGGAAGGGCACTACATAATGTTTAAAGACACAATAAATCAAGAGGACATATCCTTTGTTACCATCTATGAATCTAATGCCAGAACAGCAAAATGCATAAAACAATAGTTAACAGACTTGAAGAAAGAAACAGTCAACACTGCAATTGTAGTAGGAGATTTCAACACACTGCTCACACCAAAAGACAGGTCAACTAAAAAGAAAATAAAAAAAGATGCAGAAGAACTAAATTATACAATTAGCCAAACCAACTTCATAGAATAACCTCAGGGTGTTCAACCAACAAAAACTCAATTTACTTTATTTTGAAGTGCATGTGATATATTATCCAGAATTGATCACATATTAAGACAAAGAGAGGTTCTCAACACATTTTAAAAAAAAGTTGAAATAATGTAAAGTATCTTCTCAGACTACAATGCCTTAAAGATAAAATTAACAAGATGATAAAGGGAAAAAAGAACCCCCACATGGAAACTAAATAACATCTTATTTCAGTATTACTGGGTTTTAGAAGAAATAAAATGTGAAATAAAAAAAGTTCCTTGAAAGAAATGAAGATAAAAAGGTATCAAAATGTCTGGGATACAGCTAAGGCAGTTCTTAGAGTTCAGTCCGTAGCAATAAGAAAACGCGTTGTAAAAGAAAAAAAAAAAAAAAAGCAGACACCACAAGATAAAGGTAAACAATCCAATTGAAAAATGGGCACAGAATATGAACAGACACTTCACCAAAAACGACCTTCAGATGGCCAACAAACACATGAAGAAATGTCCAAAATCCCTAGCTCTAAGAGAGATGCAAATTAAAACAACCATGAGATATCATCTCACCCCATTAAGAATAGCAAAATTTAACAGAACAGCAAGCAACAAATGCTGGTGAGGTTGCAGAGAAACTGGAACCCTTATTCACTGTTGGTGGAAGTGTAAAATGATGCAACCACTGTGGAAGGCAGTATGGCACTTTCTCAAAAAGTTGCAAATAGAGATACCATTTGACCCACCAATTCCACTACTGGGAATATACCCCAAAGGGACCATAACTGCCACCCAAGCAAATATATGCACACCCATGTTTATTGTTCCTTTGTTCACAATAGCAAGGAGTTGGAAACAATCTAAATGTCCACCAACAAATGAAAGGATAGAGAAGCTGTGGTATATTCACACAATGGAATACTATGCTACATTGAAAAACAGGGAACTCATGCAATATTATTCAAAATGGGTGACCCTGGAGGACATTATGCTGAGTGAAGTATCTCAGTCACAAAAGGACAAATATTGCATAGGAACACAATTGTAAAACTGAACTTTCATTGGGGTTGGCGGGATATTGAGAAAGATGTGAATAATGTATACTATATTGAAACAGATGAGAGAAAATTGTTTAAAAGGGATATGTGATTAGGTATTATTGTCATGACAGGAGTCCAGAACAAAGGCTGCATAGTGGAGTGGACTTGTGGGGAGGGATTGTATAACAATGAAAGAATTTTTCCTTTTTTTTCAAAGAGAAGAGTGTACTGGAAGGGCGGGGTGGGCAAGGAGAAAAGTGCAACAATGAATGAATGGAAAACCAAAGTCTCTGTAACTTTTCATTAAAATAAATAATAACAAAAAAGAAAAAAATTAGAAAAGCAGAAAGGAGCAAAATATGCTATTTAACTCAACATCTCTAGAAAATAGAAAAAGAACAGCCTCTAGAAGAAAGGAAAAAAATTATAAGGATAAGGGCAGAAATAAGTGGGATAGAAAACAGAAAAACAATAGAAACTGTCAACAAAACAAGGAGCTGGTTCTTCAAAAGGATTAAAAAAAAAAAAAAGACAAACCATTGGCAAACAACAAAAGGAAAGACAAAATGATCCAAATAAGAAATGAAAGAGGTGACATCACAGCAGAACCAGGTAAAATGAAATTGATAATCTTAGAATATTATGAAAGCTTTACCCTGATAAATTTGAAAAACCTAGAGGAAATAGATAAATTTCTAGAAACACACAACCTGCCCAAATTGACACAGACACAACACTTGAACCAACCCATCACAAAAGAGTAAATTGAGCTGGTCAGAAAAACACTCGTTCCGCCCCCCCCCCCCCCCCCCCCCAGCCCCCCAAAATGGTCTTGGTCCAGATGTCTTTGGTGGTGAATTCTACCAAACATTCAGAAAAGATCTATGTCTAATGCTATTATAACTGTTTTTAAAAAACAAAAGAAGGAACACTCCCTGTGTCATTCTATGTTGCAAGCATAACCCTAATGCCAAAACCAGGCAAAGACATAACCCAAAAAGAAAACCACAGGCCAATATCTCTCATGAATATAGATGCAAAAATCCTATCTAATAGAATACAATAGTTGTTGTTGTTGTTATGTGCCGTCGAGTCGTTGGCGACTCATAG
>NW_006400060.1:1107415-1108978 GCF_000299155.1 Elephantulus edwardii
CAGCTTGAACTTGCATATGAGTAATTGGTGGTCTATTCCACAATCAGCCCCCGGCCTAGTTTTCACAGCTGATATTGAGCTTCTTCAGCGGTTCCTTCCACAGATGTAATCGATCTGATTCCTATGCATACCATCAGGTGAATAGTACATAAAAATAATTTACCATGACCAAATGGGATTCTTAACAGGTATGTAAGGATGGTTCAACAGCAGAAAAATAATTAATGTAATGCATCACATTAACAAAGCAAAGAATAAGAATCACATGATTTTGTCAATTGGTGAAGAAAAAGCCTTTGACAAAATCCAACACCCCTTCTTGATTAAAACACTCAGCAAAATAGGACGAAGTGAGAATCTCTTCACCATAGTGAAAAGTATATACACAAAACCAAAAGCCAACCTCATCATTCAATGGAGAGACTTAAAACATTCCCCTTACAATCAGGAACCAGGCAAGGTTGCCCACAATCACTACTCCAGTCCAGTATTGTATTGTAAGTACTTGTTAAGGTAATAAGGCAAAAGAAGGAAATAAGAGGCATCCAAATTGACAAAGAGGTGGTAAAGATACCTGTAGCTGTATTCAGATGATATGATAGGGTACGCAGAAACCCCCAAAGACTTAACCAAAAAACCCTGTTAAACCTAGTCAAACAATTTAGTAGAGTGGCATGATATAAAATCAATAAACAAAAATCAGTGTGATTTCTCTACAGCAGCAAAGAAAGCATGGGAAAAGAAACTAAGAAAACAATACAATTTACAATAACCAATCGCAAGATAAAATACTTAGGAATAAACCTAGAGACACTAAAGACCTTTTATAAGGAAAACTATAAAAGAAGAAACAATAAGAGACCTAACTAAATGGAAAAATAGTCCATGTTCATGTACAGGAAGATTCAACATAGTGAAAATGATAATCATACCAAAAGTAATCTACAGGATCAATGCAATCACAATACACATACCAAATTCATTCTTCAACAAGAAAGAAAAGGAAATTCCCAGTTTTGTTTGGAATAGAAAGAGGCCCAGAATCAGCAAAGCTCTTTTGTAAAAACAAAAATGATATTGGAGGACTCTCACTTCCTGATATCAAATTACAGCAATAGTAATCAAAGCAGCATGGTACTGATACAATGACAGACATAAAGATCAATGGAATATCAAGAATATAGAAATCAACCTATGGTCAGTTGAAATTTGACAAGGTAGTAAGCTCCATTAAATGGGGATATGACAGCCTCTTTAACAAATGGTACTGGCAAAATTGTTCATCTGCCTGCAGAAAAGTGAAACAAGATCCACATCTCACATCACACACAAAAACCAACTCAAAGTGGATCAGAGATAGATCTAGGGATAAAACCCCAAATCGCAAAGATCATAAGAGGCAAAAAGGGAACAAATTAAAAGCCCTGGCCTACAGCATAAATAGGCTTGCCAACATACTAAAAAATGCATAACCTGAAGAAGATATTATTAATGTATCTTGGCTGTATGTTCGATCAATTTCTGACTGCAAAATTTGGTAGATCATCTGTTTCCTTCTCTTTG
>NW_006400060.1:1110693-1111227 GCF_000299155.1 Elephantulus edwardii
GCCAGTCCATCTCATTTCACCAATATTTATGCATTCCGTTTCTTTCTTAATGATGTATAGTTTTCCTACATTCATGCTTCTCACAGTCCACATTCTGATCATTAGTTTCTGCTTACAATTGTTCCTCCACCTTTGTGTTCCCAAATGTGAGGGCTCAGCCTCAGTTGCTATATCTGTTACTTTATGTGTGCTCTATTGTATTTTTTTGTATTGTATTGTGTTGTGTTGTGTTGTGTTGTGTTGTTTTTGAAGGCCTGTCACATTTTGGAAGTGGATGGCCAATCCGTCTTCCTAGTCTGCCTTAATTTGGATGCTTAGCTTTGGGACAGCAACAGATAAGCATTTTAGTGAAAGGACCAAATGAAAGGCCCTTCCCCTTTTCCCTTTCCTAAGTATCAGCATTGTTTGTATTCCCTCCCACCCCATCCAGTACCTCTCCCACACCAGCAACCCATTGATATGATGGCTTAGGCCACAGGTCACTTCTGTGATGTCTTTTTTTTTTCTATAATTATATTTTATTAATTTTCATAA
>NW_006400060.1:1116348-1123676 GCF_000299155.1 Elephantulus edwardii
CTAGTAATTCTTCCACAACTTTTTCAGTGCCTTTACTTGCTTCTTCCTTTTCTGGGATTCCAATGATGCGCATGTTATTTTTCTTGATGTTGTCCAACATTATTCTTAGTTTTTCTTCTTTTTCTGTGATGTCTTGCACCTCACAATGTTACTGGTCTCTCATGCTGATTTCTATCTCACATTTAGAAGAATTTAAGTCCAAATCCCTTGTATCAGTTTCAGGGAAAGGTTTTTGTCTCAGGCAGTATTGGGATCATCAATGAATGGGACCTTGTTGAAAGTAAACCCCTTTGTATATTAAAAACTTTCTCAAGTAGAGTAAAAATAAAGCCTACAGATTTGGAAAAAAAACATTTGAGAACGGTATTTCAGACGAGGGTCTCCTAACCACAGTTACAAAATATTACAGGGCCCGCCGGGAGCTCTTGTGGCCTACTGGCAAGAAGTTGCGCTGCAATACCAAAGTCTCACAGTTCGAATCCGCCAGCAGCTTCATGGGAGAAGTATGGGTAATTACCTCCTGTGCTATTAACTGCCTCTGAAAAATCAACCAGTTCCAACTTGATGGCACACAACAACAACCGGATCCTCATGAGACTAACCCAATCACAAAATGGTGAAAGACATGAAAAGATATCTGGATGATCAAGAAACACATGAGGAAATGTTCAAAATCACTAGCAGTCAGAGAGATGCAACTCAAACTAACAATGAGATGCAATCTCACTCCCGCAGCAGTAGCAGAGTTCAACAAAACAGTACAATAAAAGGTTTTCACTCTCTTGCACTGCTAGGGGGATTGCAAAATGGCATAAACATTATGGAAGACACTTTGACATTTCCTAAAAAAAACCTGAACATAGAAATCTTATATGACCCAGCTATTCCACTGCTGGAATATATCCCAAGGAAATCAGAACCGACACATAAATGGACATTTGTAATGAACACCTATGTTCATTCACAATAGCAAAAAAAAAAAAAATGGAAACAACTCAAATGTCCATTGACAAACAATTGGATTGAGAAATTGTGGTACATTAACACAATGAAATACTATGCAGCACTAAGGAGCAATGATTTCATAAAATACTATATAATATGGAAGAAACTATAGAACATGAAACTGCGTGAAATATCTCAGTCATATAAGAACAAATATTGCATAAAGCCACTATTGTGAAAATAGAAAGATAACTAAATGTTGTTGTTGTTAGGTGCCATTAAGTTGAGTATGATTCATAGGAACCATGTGAACAACAGATCTCAACCCTGTCCTATCAATGTGCCAATTTCATAATCTCTGACACATTCAAATCCATTGCTGCAGTCACTGTGCCAATTCACTTGGTTGAAAGTTTGTCTCTTTTTTATCATCCCTCAATCTTTCCATACAAGATGTCCTGCTCCAAGGAATAGCCTTTCCTAGCAATACACATTGCCTCCAAGGAGCACTCTGGCTGCACATTCTCCAAGACATCCGTTTGTTCTTTTGGAGGTCCATGGGATATTCCATACTTTTCTCCAACACCACAGTTCAAAATCATCAATTTACCTTGTCATTCTTATATATTGTCCAGGTCTTTGACACATAGTAAGGAACTGAAAAGATTATGGTCTGAATCAGGAACACTTTATTCCTCAAACTAAAATCATTGTTCCTTAATAATTTGGAAAGGTCCTTGACTGCAGACTTTCCCTGTGTAATAAATATATCTCCTGATCTCCTGAGTGCTAGGACCAAGTGTACTGATTGTGGATTCAAGTAAGATGAAGTCATTGACAGTCTCAATCTTTTCTCCATTCATCATTATGTTGCCTATCAGTCCAGTGTAAGAATATTTGTTTTCTTGATATTGAGATGCAATCCATACCGAAGGCTGTATTCTTTGATCTTCTGCAGCAGGTGCTTTAAGTCCTCCTCATTTTCAGTAGACAAGTTTGTGTCATCTGCATTTTGAAAGTTATTGGTGAGTCCCTGATGCCACATTATTTTTCATCGTGTCCAGCTTCTAGACTGGGTTATTGAGGGTAGGTGTGTCAGAGATAATAAGATTGGCATTGAATAGAGGAGAGTTTAGGGCTGCTGTACATAGGGTTGCTATGAGTTGCAGTTGACTAGATGGTACATAACAACAACCAGATGCTAGCATAATTTGCTCAGCATACAGATTGAACAATTACAGTGAAAGATATAACCCGGATGCACACCTTTCTTAAGTTTAAATCATGTAGTGTTCCCTTGCTCTGTTTGTACAACAGCTTCTTGATCTAATCATAGGTTTTGTATGAGCACAATTAAGTGACTAAGATATGAATAAATGTTCAAAAGGGAAAGGAGAGAAGGGGGGCAGAAAAAGAGGAAGTGGGACAAAAATCATTGGACTAGCAGAAGTTAATAGGTGGAGGGATGAAGTAATGGGAAATATTCAATGGGGGCTTGAAAAGATGGGATGATTATAGGCATAGAGCAGTGGTGATTATACAAAGCGTAATGTATATGAATGACCACCTTTCTTGGAAATAGGAACAAATATGGATCTCTTCCAATCCATTGGCCAGACAGCTGTCCTCCAAATTTCTTAGCATAGCCTGGTGAGCACATCCAAGGCTGCACCTATTAACTGAAACAATTTGTTCCCATTCCCAAGAAAGCTGATCCAACACAGTGTGGAAACTATCAGACAATGTCATTAAAATCACATGGTAATAAAATACTGCCGAAGTTCATTTAAAAATCGCTAGACCCGTACATAGATAGGGAACTACCAGAAGTTCAAGCAGGATTTAGAATAGGTTGTGGCACTAGAGATATCATTGCTGATATCAGATGTATCCTGTTCGAAAGTAGAGAATACCAGAAGAATGTTTATTTGTACTTTATGGATCATGCAAAGGCATTTGACTGTGTGGATCATAACAAGTTGTGGCTGACATTGAGAAAAATGGGAGTCGTAGAGCACTTAATTGTGCTCTTGAGAAACTTATACCTGGACCAGGAGGCTACTGTGCAAACAGAGCAGGGGAACACTGCATGGTTTAAAATTAAGAAGGGAGTGTATCAGGGTTGTATTCTCTCTCCATACCAACTTGATCTGTATGGTGAACAAATTATTCAAGAAACTAGAGTCTGTGAAGAGGAATGTGGCATCAGGATCAGAGGGACTCATCAATAACCTGAGTTATGTTGATGACACAACCTTGCTTGATGAAAGTGAGGAGTACTTGACACACTTGTTGCAGAAGATCAAGAAATTTAGCCTTCAGTATGGTTTTCATATCAATGCCAAGATTCTTAACACTGAACTGATAGGCAACATCATAATGGATGGAGAAAATATTGAAACTCTCAACAACTTCATACTGCTTGTATCCACAGTTAAGACCCTTGGTACCAGCAGATAGGAAATCAGGAGATGCATCACACTGGGAAAGTCTGCAGTTAAAACCTCTCTAAATTATTGAGGGGTAATATGTCAGTTTGAGGACTAATGTATGTCTGATTCAGGAAATGGTCTTTCTGATCACTTGCTATGCATCTAAGAGATGGACAATGAATAAAGATGACAGAAGAAGTATTGATGCCTTTGAGCTGTGGTGTTGGAGAAGAGCACTGAACATCCAATCAATGGCCAAAAGTAACTACAAATATGTCTTGGAGAGGAGACAGCCTGATGAGGCTTCACCTCACATACCTTGTGTTGCTTGGAAGAGTGGAGTGTTGGAAAAGGAGAGGAAGACCTTCAACCAAGTGGACTGACATGGTGACTGTCACAATGGGCTCTAGTATGCCAAGAAGTGTGAAGACAGGCAGAGAGTGATGCAGCAGCACAGAGAGTGGCAGGACAGTAAGAATTTAAGCGAGAACTATTATTAAGGTAATTAGTTTGGGAGCCACAGGAGCAGTGAGTAATGGGCCCTGATGGGAGCCGCCACCCAAGTCCCTGTGGGACCCTCCGCCCAGGAATGATCAGGACAACAGGAATTTGACTGAGTTTTCTTAAGCCCCACCAGACCCAGAGACCTGCTGGGCAAGTACTGCTGGGTGAGAACCGGACAGCTGGAATTTGAGTGAGGACCCTGTGCAAACCCACCCAGACAGCTGTAATCTGAGTGAGGTCCCCCACCTCACCCCAGAGTCTGCCTCACATGTATTCCCCTCTACACCTGTGCCTCCACATCCAGTCAACTAACTTGCCTTTAATCAGAAATACCTAGATCAGACTTAGCTACAAGAGGCTGTTCTCACAGGTCTTGAACGAAGCTTCCCTTGGGTCAGAAGTTCAGAAAGAAACTAAGGGACAGGGTGGATGCCCCACACTTTTCTAGAGCACTGCATGAGAAACTCTACCACAGCAATGTCACATAAGAAGGAGGCTACCTCACACACTTCACAAGTGCAAAGCAAGATGTCAACCCAAAAGGTAACACAATATCAATGGATTTCCTGAAGCCAGAAAGTCTGATAGAACGTTCTGACACAGATTTTAAAAGAACAATGATTGAATATTTTTAAAGGGTGAAAGAAAAACTTGACGAATTACAGGACACTGCAAGCAAAAACTAGGAAGAGCTTAAAAAAATTCAAAACAATGCAAATAAAACAAATGAGACATTAGAGGCTCTGGAAAAAAACAAGGATTCACAATCCAAACTATGAGGTCCAATGTTTCGGATGCTATCAACATGATTGAAGGATGCATGAACATAGGTGAAGAGATGGAACACAGAGCTACTGAAATAGAAAATACAATTGTTACCACTGATCTGCTACAGCAAAAACCAGAATCAAAAAGGGAGGAAAAAGAAGAAAACCTAAGAATAATGTGGGACACCATCAAGAGAAATAACGTGAGCATCTTCAGAATCTCAGAACAGGAAGGTACTGAAATACTAGAAGAAAACTTCCCAGGGATAATGATGAATGAGAGAATATATATTCAAGAAGCTGAACATCATATAGAATAGACCCCCAAAAGAAAAATACCACAGCATATCATAGTCAAATTTCCCAGAACCAAATGTAAGGAGAGAATTCTGAAAGCAAGAAGGAAGAAACAAATAGTAACCTATAAGAGAGAGCAGACAAGATTAGGTGCCCATTTCTTAGCAGAAACCATGCAAGCAAGAAGACAATAAAATGACATATTGAACAAAGAGCACAACTACCAAACAAGAATACTATACACAACAAAATGTTCCATCAAATATGAAGGAGAGATCAAGATATTCCCAGAAAAACATAAACTAAGGGAGTCTGTAAAAAAAGAAGAGCGAAGGAGAGTGGAGGGAGTGCCGGGTCAGGGCTTGTGACCCAGCCTTCCCAACCCCCTCTGCCTACAATTTGCAGGTACAGACTACAGTTCCAAGAGGTCTGTGGGGAAACGCCATCTTTATAAACTTGGACTTTGGTGGGAAATGTGCAAGGACAGTGGAGAGAGTGCCGGGCCAGGGCTTGTGACCCAGCCAACCCACACCCATTTGGGCCCTGGGACCTTTGGCCCTCGGGCCAGGAAGACAATCATATGTGCCACATCTGTAAGATTTATCAGCCTCCCCTAAAATACTCATGTACCATTGAGGATTAAGTTACGTGGGAAATCAAACTGGTTTCTAGCCTGATTACATAGGACCCACTAACTCAAACAACAGGGAGATACTTAGCATAGCCAAAGAGTGGGGAAGCTATTCCAGAAAGGGAACAACAGACTTCCTCCTTCATTGTTTAGGTTCCCCTGAGCCCCTCCCCACTTGTATCAGTGTGCGCTTCCTCCCTCCCCACTCATGTGAGCGTTGGAGTGTGCACGCACCCTCTACACATCTACTCTTGTTCCTACCCAACCTTCTTCTGGAGCAGTGACTTCAAATAAAAAACCAGCTACCACCTCAGACATGAAGAACTCTGCCACACCAATGGTCCGTAGAAAGCAGAGTGCTTCATTTGTCCCATTAGCCCAAAGCAAAGAAGACACAGTAGCAATGAATTTCCTGAAGCCAGAAAGCCTGATGGAACTTTCTGACACTTATTTTAAAAGAACAATGATTGAATATTTACAATGCATAAAAAAGAAACTCGATGAATTACAGAACATTGCAAGCAAAGATCAGGAGGAGCTTAAAAAACAATCCAAAACAACGCAGAGAAAAAAAATGAAGCATCATTGGAAAAACAAGAAACAGTGATCCAAATTATGAAATCTAAGGTTTCTGATGGTGTCAACATGATGGAGGGACATACGAATTGAGGTGAAGAGATGGAAAACAGAATCAGTGAAATAGAAGATAAAATTGTCACCACAGATCTGATGGAGAAAAAAGCAGAATCAAAAAAGAAGGAAACAGAAGAAAGCTTAAGAATAATGTGGGATACCATTAAAAGAAATAACATCTGCATCATAGGAATCCCAGAACGGGAAGAAGCAAGTAAGGGCACTGAAAAAGTTGTGGAAGAATTGCTAGAGGAAAACTTTCCAGGCATAATGAAGAATGACAGAATATATATGCAAGAAGCTGAGCGAACACCACATAGAATAGACCCTAAAAGAAAAACACCAAGGCACATCATTGTCAAATTTGCTAGAACTAAAGATAAGGAGAGAATACTAAAAGCAACGAGAGAGAAACAAAGAGTGACCTATAAGGGAGAACAGATAAGATTAACTGCTGATTTCTCAGTGGAAACCATGCGAGCAAGAAGAGAGAGGAATGGCATATATCGAACACAACTGGCATATAAAGAACACAACTTTGAACCAAGAATACTGTATCCTGCAAAACTGTCCATCAAGTACGAAGGAGAGATTAAAATATTCCCAGAAATACTGAACCTAAAGGAGTTCATAAAAACGAGACCAGCTGCACAGGAAACACTGAGAGATATCCTGGAAACAGAGATGCCACAGAAAACAGGATGGACCAAAGTAACTAGCAACAACACCAAAAAGAATTGAACAAAATGACAGCAATAAAACCCTACCTCTCAATAATTACACTAAATGTGAATGCTTTAAATGTACCACTGAAGAGAAAAAGAGTAGCAGATTGGCTAAAAAACCAAAATCCATCAAGATGATGCCTACAAGAGACACATCTGAAAAATGAAGATAAAGAAAGACTAAAAATTAAAAAATGGGACAAAGTATACCAAGCAAATGGCAACCAAAAAAAAGCAGGAGTAGCAATACTATTTTCTGATAAAATAAATTTCAATGCAAAAACCATCACAAAGGACAAAGAAGGTCAAGGTCACTACATAATGCTCAAAGGGTCAATAGAACAAGAAGATATAACAATATTGAATATCTATGCACCAAATGAAAGACCTGCAA
>NW_006400060.1:1123883-1124981 GCF_000299155.1 Elephantulus edwardii
TTCTCCAGAATGGACCGCATTCTAGGTCACAAGGCAAGCAGCAACAAATTCAAAAACATAGAAATTATACAAAGTATCTTCTCAGATAACAATGCCACAAAATTAGAAATTAATGACAAGAGAATAAAGGAGAAAAAAAAATCATACATTTGGAAGCTTAACAACAACTTGCTTGAACACAACTGGGTATAAGAAGGAATAAAAAATGAAATTAAAAAGTTTCTTGAGACAAACGACAAAGAAGACACTACTTACCAAAACCTCTAGGAAATAGCCAAAACCGTGATCAGAGGTCAGTTTATAGCAATTAGCAAACACATCAAAAGGCAGGAAAAATTGACCATTGACTCTAACACAATATCTCCAACAAATTGAAAAGAACAGCCAGAAAACCCATCAGCTTCTAAAAAAACCTGAAATTATAAAAATTAGAGCAGGGACAAATGGAATAGAAAATTGAAAAACAATTGAAACTATCAAAAAAACTAGCAGTTGGTTCTTTGAAAAGGTCAATAAAATCGACAAACCACTAGCAAAACTTAAAAAAGAAAAGGAGAAGACACAAATAATACGAATAAGGGATGAATCAGGCAACATCACAACAGACTCAACTAAAATTAAAAAGTTAACATTAGAATATGATGGGAAAACTATACTCAAACAAATATGAAAACCTTGAGGAAATGGACAAATATTTAGAAACGTAATGGAAGGCATAAATATTGACATACTAGGCATTGGAGTGATGAGATGGACTGGCATGGCGCGTTTCGAGTCAGATGATCACATGATATATTATTCTGGAGATGAAAAGTGAGGAAAAATGGAGTTGCTTTCATAGTCAAAAAAGAAATTTCTAGGTCCATATTGAAGTACAACATTTTGAGTGAAAGGATTATATTCATACGCTTACAAGGAAGTCCAGTGAACATGACTATCATCCAGATATATGCACCAACAACCAGAGCCAAAGAAGAAGAAATAGATGATTTCTACCAGCTCTTACAGGCAGAGATAGATCGAACATGCAATTAAGATGCATTGATGATAATGGGCGACTGGAACGCAAAAGTTGGGAACAGGGAAGAAGAATCAGTA
>NW_006400060.1:1128358-1130581 GCF_000299155.1 Elephantulus edwardii
CAGAAGAATTAAACAAGATCCCCACCTAACTCCATATACAAAAAGCAACTCAAGGTGGATCATGGACCTAGAACTAAAACCAAGGACTATAAACTTCATTCAAGAAAAGCTTGGAAGAACTTTAGTAGTCCTAATCCACAACATAAAGAATCGTCCAAGTATTCTGAAAAATTTACAACCAGGAGAAAATAAAATAGATGAATGGGACCTTCTAAGAATCAAATCCCTCTGCGCATCCAGAAACTTCTCTAAAAGGGTAAAAAGGGAAGCCACCGACTGGGAAAATGTGTTTGGTAATGACATCTCAGATCAGCTTGAGCCCCACAACAAGATAAACGTAAATAATCCAATTGAAAAATGGGCACAGGATATGAACAGACACTTCACCAAGGAAGGCATTCAGATGGCCACCAAGCACATGAAGAAATGTTCATAATCCCTAGCCCTCAGATAGATGCAATTCAAGACAACCATGAGATATCATCTCACCCCATTAAAACTAGCAAGATTTAACAGAACAGCAAGCAACAAATGCTGGCGAGGTTGTGGAGAGACTGGAACCCTTATTGACTGTTGGTGGGAGTGCAAAATGGTGCAATTACTGTGGAAAGTGATGTGGCTCTTTCTCAAAAAGTTGCAAATAGAGATACCATTTGACCCAGCAGTTCCACTACTGGGAATATACCCTAAAGAGACCAAAAATGACATCCAAGTAGATATATGCATACCCATGTTTATTGCAGCTTTGTTTACAATAGCAAGGAGTTGGAAACAATCTAAATGCCCATTAACAAACGAATGGGTAGAGAAGCTGTAGTATATTCGCACAATGGAATATTATGCTGCATTGAAAAACAAGGAACTCATGCAATATTATTCAAAATGGGTGACCCTGGAGTACATTATGCTGAGTGAGGTATCTCAGTCACAAAGGGACGAATGCTATATGGTGCCACTGTTGTAGAATGAGGCTGACATCGGGGTGGGGGTAAGACTGCGAAAAACTGGATGAAATATGTTTACGGCATTGAAATCTATGGGGAAGAGAATAGTTTGAAAGTATTACATTTTAGGGCATTATGTTCATCGTAAGAGTACGGAAGGAGGGTTGCTGATTGGATTATATTTGAGGTTGCGGGTGTGGTTGGGGGATGTGCGGGGGGAATTGTGTAGCAATGAGTGAGTTTTTCTTTTACTTTTCAAGGAGAGGAAAAAACGGGAGTGGGGTGGGGCGGGAAGGAGGGTGCAACAATGAATGAATGGAATTCGAAAATCTCTGTAGATGTTCATTGAAATGAAAAATAAATAAATTAATAAATAAATTAAAACACACACACACACACACACACACACAAAACAAAACCAAGAAGAGCATTGTAGGAAAAACGAAGAGATACCTTTTTACAGAGGTGCTACAGAATGCAGGATGGACCAAAGTAACTAGCAACAACACCAAAAAGAACTCAAATAATAGCAATAAAAAAATAGCAATAAAACCTTGTGTCTCAATAAACACACTGAATATGAATGGGTTGAATGCACCACTGAAGAGAAAAAGAGTAGCAGATTGGATAAAAAAACAAACAAACACAAACTCCTTTAATATGTTATCTATAAGAGACATGTTTGAAAAATGAAGGTAAAGAAAGACTAAAAATAAAAGGGTAGGGGAAAAACTTACCAAGCAAATGGTAACCAGTAAAAAGCAAGAGTAGCAATATTAATCTCTAATAAAATAAATTTCAATGCAAAAATCATCAGAAAGGACAAGAAGTTCACTACATAATGCTTAAAGAGTCAATAGAACAAGAGGCCATAACAATAATAAATATTGATGTACCAAATGAAAGACCTGCGAAATATATTAAACAAATGTTAACAAAACTGAAAAAGAAATTTGTTGTTGTTGTTATGTGCCGTTGAGTCGTTTGCGACTCATAGCGACCCTATGCACAAGAGCCCTAAATCCTGCTCTATCCTGGTCCAACCGCACTGCCTCTGACACACCCATTCCGATTACCCCATTCACCGAATCAATCCACCTCATAGAGGGTCTTCCCCTCCTGCGCCGTCCCTTCACCTTTCCAAGCATGATGTCCCTCTCCAAGGACCCGTCCCTCCTGACATGTCCAAAGTATGTCAGACGAAGCCCCAGAATCCTTGCCTCCAAGGAGTAGCTTGGTTTAATCCTCTCCAAGATGAATCTGTTTGTTTTCCTGGCAG
>NW_006400060.1:1131561-1157660 GCF_000299155.1 Elephantulus edwardii
AGTTTGTTATGATCCACACAGTCAAATGCCTTTGCATAATCAATGAAACACAGATAGACATTCTTCTGGTATTCTCTGCTTTCAGCCAAGATCCATCTAATAGACAACACTATTATAGTAGTTGGATACTTCAATACACCACTCTCAAAATAAGATAGAACTTCCAGAAAGAAACACAAAAAAGATGCTGAAGAATTAAACCACACAATAAACCAACTCGACCTCATAGATAATTATAGGCTAATGAACCCAAAAATAACACAGGATATTTTCTTCTCCAATGTACATGGAAAGTTCTTCAGAATAGATCACATTTTAGGTCACAACGTATGTATCAGTAAATTAGAAAACATAGAAATAATACAACACATCTTTTCAGGCCACATGCTACAAAATTAGAAATTAATAACAAGAGGATAAAGGAGGAGGGAACCATGCATTTGGAAGCTTACCAACACCTTGCTTGAACATGAGTGGGTACTAGAATATATAAAAAGAAAAATTAAACATTTTCATAAAACAAATGTCAAAGAAAACACCACTTACCAAAATCACTGGGAAACAGCCAAAGCAGTAACCAGAGGTCAATTTATAGAAATAAGCAAACACATAAAAGACAGGGAAAAATGGCCATTGACTCTCTTACCCAACATCTACAACAAAATTGAAAGAGTACAGCAAGAAAACCCAACACCCTCTAAAAAACCTGAAATTATAAAAATTAGAGCAGAAAGAAATGAAATAGAAAACAGAAAAACAATTTAAACCATCAACAACACTAGGAGTTGGTTCTTTGAAAAGATTGATAAAATCAATAGATCCTTAGCAAAACTAACAAGGAAAAGAAAGAAAAGACACAAATAATCCAAGTAAAAGATGAAATGGGCAATGTGACAACAGAACCAAATAAAATATAAAGCCTAACAATGGAATATTATGAAAAACTATACTCAAACGAATGTGAAAACCTAGAGGAAATGGACAAATACTTAGAAATACGCAACATACCTAAACTGACACAAACTGAAATGGAACACCTGAACAGACCCATTACAAAAGAAGTAATTAAAAAGTAAGAAAAAAACTTCCAGCCAACAAAATGCCCTGGAAAAGATGGTTTTACAAGTATTTTTATCAAACATTCAGAGAATAACTGTCACCAATTCTACATAAACTATTTCAGAAAATAGAAAAAGATGGAATTCTCCCAGACTCATTCTATGAAGCACACATATCCTTGTTATAAAAGCCAGGTAAAGACACCATCAAAATAGAAAACTATAGGCCAATATCTCTCATGAACACAGATGCAAAAATCCTGAATAAAATTCTGGCCAATAGAATCCAATGATACATTAAAAAAATCACCATGACCAAGTGGGATTCATAACAGGTATGCACGGGTAGTTCAACATAAGAAAAACAATCAGACAATCAGTGTAATTAACAAAGCAAAGAACAAGAACCACATGATCCTATCAATTGATGCAAAAAAAGGCCTTTGACAAAACCAGACACCATTTCCTGATTAAAACACTCAACAAAATAGGAATAGAGGAGAATTTCTTCACCATAGTACAAAGTGTATATGCAAACCCGCGAGCCAACATTGTTCTCAATAGAGAGAGATTAAAGGCATTTCCTTTGAGAAGAGGAAGTAGACAAGGATGCCCACTATCACCTCTCCTATTCAATACTGTATTGGAAGTCTTAGTGAAAGCAATAAGACAAGAAAAGGAAATAAGAGGTATCCAAACTGGCAAAGAAGAGGTAAAATTTTTTTCTATATACAGATGATATGATAGTACACTAAAAAACCCTAAAGACTCAGCAAGAAAACTATTGGACATAATTGACCAATTCAGCAAAGTGTCAGGATACAGATAAACATACAAAAATCAGTTGGATTTCTCTACAGTGACAAAGAGAATGCACAGCTGGAGCTAAGAAAAACAATACACTTCACAATAGCTAATCACAAGTTTAAATACTTGGGAGTAAACCTAACCAGAAGCATAAAGGATCTATTCAAAGAAAATTATAAAACATTACTACAAGAAACAAAAAGAGACCTGGAGAAATGGAAGAATATACCTTGCTCAGGAATATGAAGACTTAACATTGTGAAAGTGATAATTATACCAAAGGCAATCTACACGTTCAATGCAATCCCAATACAAATACCAATTCCATTCTCCAACAAGATGGAAAAGGCAATCTCCAGTTTAATTTGGAATGGAAAGAGGCACCAAATAAGCAAGGCACTCCTTAAAAGGAGAAAATTTCACTACATTGCTATAGTGTGGTACTGGTGCAATGACAGACACATAAATCAATGGAATAGAATTGAGAATCCAGAAATCAGCTCATCTACCTATGGTCAACTGACTTTTTGACAAGGAGATAAAATCACTTAAGTGAGAAAATGACAGCCTTTTTTGGCAAAATTGGAAAACTATCTGTAGAAAACTCAAGCAAGATGCACACCTCACTCCGTACACAAAAACCAACTCAAAGTGGATCCAGAACCTGAGACTAAAACCAAGGACTACAAGCTTCGTTAGAGAAAAGCTTTGAAGAATTCTAGTAGTTTTAATCCACAACATAAACAGTCTTCCAAGCATCCTGAAAAACCTGCCACCAGGAGACCATCAAATAGATGAACGGGACCTTCTAAGAATCAAATCTTTATGCACATCCAAAACCTTCTCCAATAGGGTAAAAAGGGAAGCCACAGACTGAGAAAAGGTATTTGGTAATGACATGTCAGATAAGAGACTTAGAATTTATAAAATACTCGAGCACCAACAGATAAAGGTAAACAACCCAATTGAAAAATGAGCACAGGAAATGAACAGGCACTTCACCAAAGAAGCCATTCAGATGGCAAACAAAGACATGAAGAAATGTTCAAAATCCCTAGCTCTAAGAGATATGTACATCAAAACAAATATGAGATATTGTCTCACACCAGTAAGAATCGCAAAATTCAACAGAGCTGAAAACATCAAATGCTTGTGAGGTTGTGGAGAAACTGGAACCCTTGTTCACTGTTGATGGGAGTGTAAAATAGTGCAACCACTTTGGAAGGTGGTGTGGCACTTTCTCACAAAGTTGCAAGTAGACATACCATTTGACACAGCAATTCCACTACCAGGAAGATATCCTAAAGAAACCAGAACTACCGCTCAAGCAGATATATGCACACCCATGTTTATTGCGGCTTTGTTCACAATAGCAAGGAGTTGGAAATAACCTAAGTGCCCATTAACAAACAAATGGACAGAGAAGCTGTGGTGTGTTCACACAATGGAATACTATGCTGCATAGAAAAACAGGGAACTCAATTATTATACAAAATGGATGACCCTGGAGGACATTATGCTGAGTGAAATATCTCAGTCACAAAAGGACAAATATTGCATATGCCACTATTGTAAAGCAGGACTGACTTCCGGGTTCATAGAAACTAAGAAAAAGGACATAAATAATGTATACTGCATTGAAACAGATGAGAGAGAGAACTATTTAAGTATTATTGTCATGACACTAATCCAGAATGAAGGCTGCATAGTGGAGTGGACTGGTGGGGCAAGATGGGGGGGATTGTACAACAATGAAAGAATTTTTCTTTTACTTTTCAGAGAGAAAAGTGAACTAGGGGTAGAGGGGTGGGCAGGGAGGAAAGTGTGCAACAATGGAAATCCAAAGTCTCTGTAAACTTTCATTAAAATTAATTTTAAAAAAGAAGAGTGAAGATGGCACAGGATAAGAGTGTTTTTCAGAGGGTCTGTTTTTCATAGAGTTGCTATGAGTCATACTCAACCTAATAATAACAACAACAACATATGAATGATCATATAAAACATAAAACCTGTATTAAACATGATGTATATGGATGATTGATTATATGCAAACCAATAAAGATTTTTTTAAAAAGAAACAAACGCACACAACAGAAAATATTATGGCCTAGTTCAAACACACCTTAGTCTTTAAGCCCACATTATTGTTACTTAGCACTTTGGAGAGGTCCTTAATAGCAGATTTACCCAATGCAATATGCTTTTTGATTTCTAGACTGCTGGTGCTAAGGGTGTAGATTGTGGATCCAAGTATAATGAATTGTTGACAACTTGAGTCTTTTCTCCATCTATCATGATGTTGTCCAACGGCCCATTGGGGAGGATCTGTTTTCTTGATGTTGAAATATATCCCATATTAAAGGCAGTAGCACTTTCTTTAGAAAGTACTTCAAGTCTTCTCCATTTTCTGCAAGCAAGGTTGTGTCATCTCCATAAAGCCAGTCGTTGATGACTCTTCCTCCAACCCTGATGTCACATTATTCTTCTTAGAGTATAGTTTCTTGAATTATTTGCTAAAAACAAATCAAGAATGAAATTCCATTATCTTTAAAAAACCAGACTTATTAGACTGTTAAAAACTAGAGGGATGTCTGAGACTATTATTTTGAGATGCCCTGTACACTTTGTGTTGGAACCACATGGGGGGGGGGCGTCATCTTTCTGCTAAACAATTGCTTGACTCATATAATAATCACTATTTCCCATGACTATTGTGCTCCTTTAAAAATATTACATATTTGAGACCAGAGTGTGCTTAGAGGCAAGGATTGTGAAAATTTATCTCATACACTTTTGTGCACATTGTCAGAAGATGTCAATCCTTCAAAAAAACCATCATGTCAGTAAAGTATAGGATCAGTAAAGGAAAGAAGGACTTCCAATGCTTTTGATGAAATTGACTAACACAGTGACTTATAACAATGAGCATAAGCATGGCAGAGACTGTCAGACTGGCAACTGGATAGAGCAAGGTTTTGATCAGATGTTTATTGAGTTACTATGAGTTGTAGTCAACTCAATGGCACCTAACAACAACAACAACAACATATGAAACTAAATGGCTAACGTCTACTCTAAAGTAAAAACGGAAAAGTAAGAATCTGAAAAGTTGCATTATTAATAGATATTGAACAGGTAGGAAAAAAAAATGTTCACACTTTGTGGGAAATGTATCCAAAACCACTGAACAATACACATAAAAATTGTTCAGTGAGAACTTGATTTGCTGTGTAAACGTTCCCCAAAAACAGAATACATTTTTAAAAATTATTGAATATATTTTAAAAAATTTTATTATTTTTAAATTTTATATTAGTTTGATTACAAAGTTTGTATACATTGTGTTTCACATTAGTCTTCATACACATTGTATTTCATACAATAAATTCCATGCATTCTGTTTTATAAAATTAATCACCATTGGACCAGGCCAATCATTACCCTGTCTTTTCAGGTTCCTGCCTGATCCTTCCCGTTTCCTTCACTCCTTTTCTCCACCCACCAAATTTTGAAACCCTGTGGTTTCACTCTTACCCATCCTTCCTGCTCTGCCCCAACCCTTCCCCCATTGGGTTCCCGTACATGTTTTATTAGTTATCCTATTTTTACAATCATGATCTTAGGCACTATTTGTCCTTAGGAGACTGCATTCACTCAGCATAATACTCTCCAGTCTCTCCAAAGTTATGAAGTCTTTTTCAAAATTGTTGCTCCTGAGTGCTGCATAATAGTCCATTGTGTGAATGTATTACAATTTCTCAATCCATGCAGTTGTGGTTGGATATGGGGCTGTTTCCATGTTCTTGTGATGGTGAATAATGCTGCTATGAACATTGGTGTACAAATCTCCTTTTGTGTTTCAGTTCTAATTTCCTTGGGTATATTCCAAGTAGTGGAATAGCTGGGTCATGGCGTTCCTATGTTCAACTCTTTGATGAAATGCCAAACTGCCTTCTAGAGAGTTCTCACTTCTCCACATCCTCTCCAACATTTAATGCTGCTGCCCTGCTAAACTTTGCCACTGCTACTGAGGTGAGATCATATCTCATTGTGGTTTTGATTTGCGTCTTTTTTATTGCCAGTTATTTTGAGCATTTCTTCATGTGTTTGTTGGCCATCCGAATGTCTTCCTCTGTGAAAAATCTTTCCATGTCTTTTGCCAAATTTGTAATTGTGTTAACAGTCTTTTTCTTCTAGAGGACCAGGAGTATTCTGTAAACTTTTGTTATGAGACCCCTGTCTAAGATGGTATCGCCAAATGTTTGTTTCCAGACAATAGATTTTCTTTTCATACTGTTGTAAAAAGTTTTTAATGAGCACAGAGATTTAATCTTCAGAAAGATTCGTCTCATTCCTCAATTTTATCCTCTCCAGATTGTGCATTTCTGGCTTTATTTGTCAATCTCTTTATACCATAGACCAGACCTTCTAAGCTGGTCCCAGTTTGTCTCTTATACACTTTATGGTTTGGGGCTTTACTTTCCGGACTCTGATCCACTTCGAATTAATTTCTGCGTATGGCATAAGATGTGAATCCTATTTCAGCTTTCTGTAGGTAGCAGTCCAGTTTGAATATGATATTTTTATATCATATTTTGCAATCCCACCAGCAGTGCATCAAAGTTCCAATTTCTCTACATCCTCCTGAATATGTATTGCTCACTGTCCTAATTTTTCAATTTACATAGTTTCCTCTGTGTTTAGGAGGAATTTCACCTCAAATTCTTTGTTGTTGTTGCTGTGTACCATGGAATTTGGAACTGACTCATAGCTGACTCTCCAGATGGTTTTCAGGGCCAGTAAATTGCACTGGAAGAGATTGCTTATCTTTCTCTCATAGAGAAGCTGGAGATTCAAATCATGTGCCTTTGGGTTGGCAGCACATTTCATTACCATTTCATCTCTTTGTGTTAGATGTACCAGGCATCTAACAATATCTGGAAGTTTCTGACCTATCTGGACCAAGTTCCTCTATTCTTTGATGTCTGGATGTTATTTTGGGTTTTCCCCTTTCCTTCATCTTGGGAATTTCATTTTACCTCTTTCCCATGCTGGATTATTCCCCACCCCAAAACTAAGTCTGTCTGCTTTCCTAATTTGGAACTAACATTTTAGATCTTTCTAAGAAAGTGTGCATGATGGGTACATTTTTAGACCTTGCTTATAGGAAAGTGCCTTTATTCCATTCTCACACTTGATGATCAGCTTGGCTGCATGTAGAAAATAATGATCTTTCATAATTGCCAAGTAATCTCTCCATCATCTTCTGTTTTCCAGTGCTTATAATAAGACTGGCAAAATCATATGGATTCCTAATCCTTTATTTGCTTCTCTAGAGAACCTAGTCTAAGACACTTCCAATAAGCGAATGAATTGGTAAAGAAACGATGGATAGGTAGATAGATAGATACACACATACACTGGAATATGATAAAATACTAAATAATGAAGAATGCATGAAACATAGCAAAACTTGGATGAATCTGGAGGACATTATACTGAATAAAATAAGTTATTTAAAGAAGGACAAATATATGAGTCCAGTATTATAAAAGCCAAGAAAATATTTAATCACGTAATAAAACATTTCTGGATGATTACCAGGATTAGAAGGGCTAGAAAAATCAGTAAGTAGATAATAGTCACACATTAAGATAGATAAAGGGAAATGCAGCACACACTAAGGGAATAATCAGTACAATGTGAAGTGGTGCATGAGAGATAAAGACACCACAGGTAACCATTATTACCTTTATAATTTTGCACTATTAGTCATAACAAACATTTATCTTCAAATGGATATATAGGTAGACAAGAAAAATGAACAAATATGAACAGGTGAAATGGACTACACACATGACCATACATAAGTTTTACAGATGATATTTCTACATGCATATTTGTATATATTATAAACATATATCTACACATATAGTAGAGCTAACAGACGGTAAAGTTATGTAAGCTTCCTAACCCTAACAAATTCTCAGATAATGAGTTGCTGGTCCTAGGACTTAGGACTGTGGTCTTGGAGAACATTGTGGTCGATTGGCATAACATAGTCCACAGATACAAAATATTAAAAAGGAACAAAGAAAAAAAAATAAAAAGGAACAAAAGCCAATCAGATATTTTAACATTTAATCAGATCTTTTGGACATAAAATCCCTGTGCAGAATCAGGATATATACCTATAACATCAAAGAAATGGTGAGAAGTGACAAAGCAATAGTGAGAAGCAGAGAAATAGTGACAGCAGAGGCCACAGAACCAAGAGATTGGCGCAAGACAGAGCTACAGGCTTCCCACACTGTGAAGAAAGAAACGTGAATGCTTTTGGTCAGGAGGCTTGCTCTTAGAGTGAGGTGCTTCGGAGCATTTGTGAAGGAACTAGGTTTGCCAATACATCGAGCTAGAGCTCAGCACCTTTGAACCTAGACTTGCCAGTAAGCAGAGTGAGGTTCTTTATGGAGGGCATTTGCACTGATCTTTGTAACTTATAGCTATTTAATTATTATCATTTGTAACTTTGTAATTTA
The DNA here is from genome assembly GCF_000299155.1 of Elephantulus edwardii. Taxonomy (NCBI): domain Eukaryota; kingdom Metazoa; phylum Chordata; class Mammalia; order Macroscelidea; family Macroscelididae; genus Elephantulus; species Elephantulus edwardii. Next base: position 1,139,966 of record NW_006400060.1, read on the forward strand.
TAATAACTTTGTAACACTTGTCCAAGCAGAGCAGAGTCCAAGGCCCCAAGGCCAAGAACCAGAGAAAGCTTTATCTTCAGACAGATTTTATTATATCTCAAAGGGTTTGCTGTCCATTTCTGATGGCTGAGAAGATAGATTGTCCTGATCTGAGTTGTTCCTGAATCTGAATTGTAACGTGTTGCTTCCCTGATAAATTCCATATCTGTGAGTATGGTCTGTATGAGCTCTTTGTGGTCATTGCCATGAATTCTAGAATCCAGCAGAGAAGTAGTGAGCACTGTTGAAAGGGAAAGTTGGTGCAAGACTTTCTAAATAGTTTTGGAGCATGGAGGGAGGCATATCTGCACTCATAGGGATTGTCCTTGGGCTGAGAGTGTTAAAGAAGATTCTTCTTCCTCATTGTGAAGGTAGAGTCAGATGCCACTGCCTCATGTCTCCTATTCCCACATAATTTTTTCAGCCTCACTCCCTCTAAAGTTTATACTCTCACACCATAACCCCCTACACTGCTATACCCTACTCAGTGCCTATAATCCCTATAACCTAAAGACAGGACTTTTTTACTTACTAGCCAGAGGAGAAAACACTCTGGAAGAGTAGCATGGTGTCAATTGGTCACAAGAAGGTATAAATAAGGAATGAACTCAGAGTGCTGAGATGAGACAAGGATTCTGAATAAATGAAGAGAGAGTAACTGAAGAGTGGGAAGAAGCATAAATGTGAGAAGAGTCTTAGAAAAGAAAATCTGGGAATATTGATAATGAGTATTTTCTATTTCAAAGTGTTGCCAAAGGTATGGGGAAGCTTTCACTTGTGATATTTTGTAAAACGTTTTCTTTGGATTTATAAAAAGTAATTTCTTCAATTATCAAGCCTATTTTTCTGCTACAAAATGGCAAGAGTCTGGAGGGGACATATTGAGATGTAGAGAATGGAAGGCAGGAAAATGCTGCAAGTGAAAGAAATAATAAAAATAGCAACAAAATGGGGTAGTTGTCTTTTGGGGGCTTGCAATGGGTATGTTCAAAGTTTATAATAATTAATAAAAAATATGTACTCTAGTAAAATATTGAGGAGTGTTTAATTCATATTCTGCCTTGTGTCTACTTGGGTATGTCCTCCACAAATAGGTAGGTGCTTGAGCAAGATTACATGGCAGCAAGGGATGTTGACTCATTTGTAATTAGGCTGCCAGGGCTGTTTAACATTTTTGAGAACCTTCCTCAGCCCTAGGCTTCCTGAGAAATAATTCCCAACAAGTCAAGCCTTGCAACATTATTGCCAGGCAATCTATTTGTTTTAAGTACATGGTATATAATAAGGGAAATAATGGGCTGAATAGAATACCATAAATGCCAGAATTAACAATTTTATTAACATTGGCTGATGTCTAGAGAATAAGGTGCACCTATCCCAGGCCATGGTCTTTGCAATTACTTGCTGTGCATCAGAGAGCTGGACAATGATTAAGGATGACAGAAAAATTAATGCCTTTGAGTTGTGGTGCTGGAGAAGAGTCTTGAACATACCAAAGATCACCAAGAAAACAAATAGGTCTATCTTAAAGAGGGTGAAATCAAGTCATTCCTTGGAGATTAGGATTTTGAAGCTATATCTCACATACTTTGGGCATGTGGCCAGGAGGGACCAATCCTTGTAGAAAGACATCAAGCTCAGATGGGTGAAGGGACAGCAGAGGAGAGGAAGGTCTCAGATGAGAAGGATTGATACAGTAACTGAGGCAATGGGCATAGGTGTGTCGGAGTCAGTGAGTGAGACTGGCTCAGGACAGGGCAGGCTTCAGAACTGTTGTACATAGGTTTGCTCTGAGTCACAGGCAACTCAATGGCACATAACAACCTAGTTGAGGGTCTTCCTCCCTTTCATCGACCCTCCACCTTTCCAAATATGATGTCTCTCTTCAATGAATAGCATCTCTTAGCAACATGCCTGAAGTATGTGAGACAAAGCTGCAACATCTTTGCTTCCAAAGAGAACTTTCTCAAAGACCTATTTGTTTGTTCTTTTTGGTAGAGTGTGGGCTATGCAGTACTAATCTCCCACATTATAGCTCAAAGCATCAATTCTTCTTCTGTCCTTCTTATTCGTTGTCCAGTTGTCAGAATCATAGCAAGTGATCATCAAGATCATGACTTGAATTGGATACACCTTAGCCCTCAAACTTATATCATTGCTTCTCAATAATTTGAAGAGGTCCTTGACTTCAGACTTTCCCAGTGCAATACATTTCCTGATTTCCTGACTGTTGGTACCAAGGGTGTTGATTGTGGATCCAAGCAAGATGAAAGCACTGACAACATAAATTCTTTCTCCATCTATCATGATGTAAAACACATTTAAGCCTTGAGTCACAATAGAGAAAGATGCTATGGGTGGTTATGCTGAATGACCCAGAAAATGTCAGAAGAAGATGGAAGGAATACACAGATTCACTGTAGCAAAAAGAACTGACTCATATTAAAAAATTTCAGGAGCTACTCTGTGAGCAGGTGCCAATGATTATGAAGGGGAAGCTTACTCTGCATTGGCAAAAAATAAGGCCCTAGGAAACAATGGAATACCAATTGACATGTTTTGACTAACAGATGCAACCCTGAATCTATTTACCAGACTATGTCAGGAAGTTCAGGGGACAGTTGTCTGGCCAACTAATTGGAAGAGATCCATATTTGTTCTCATTCTCAAGAAAGGTGATGCACCACAATGTGGAAACTATACAACAATATCATTAATATCACATACAAACAAAATACTACTGAAGATAATAAAAAAACCCTACTAGAACAGTACATAGTTAGGGAACTACCAGAAGTTCAAGCAGGATTTAGAAGAGGCCATAGCTCCAGGGATATCATTGCTTGTGTCAGTGGATCCTGGCTGAAAGAAAAGAATACCAGAAGAATGTCTATTTGTGCTTTATTGACTATGCAAAGACATTTGACTGTGTGGATCACAACAAGCTATGGCTGACATTGAGAAGAAGGAGAATCACGGAGATCAAGAGGCTGTTGTGTGAACACAGCTAGGGTTTAAAATTAAACATGGTTTAAAATGAAGAAAGGGGTGCATCAGGCTTGTATCCTCTCTCCATACCTATTCAATCTGCATGGTGAGCAAATTGGTTAAGAAGTTAAAATGTGGCATCAAGATTAGAGGAAGGCTCATCAATAACCTGTGTTATATAGGTGATACAACCTTGCTTGCTGAAAGTGAGGAGGACTGGAAGCACTTGTTGCAGATGATAAAACAATACAGCCTTCAATATGGATTGCATCTCAACATCAAGATAACAAAATTCTTACCACTAGACCTATAGGCAACATCATTATAGATGGAGAAAAGACTGGTTTGATAGGGATGGGCAAATCAGATATTAGGGCATGAAGCATGAAGTAGTTGGATTACAGGCTTTCACAAAAGTAGTAAATAGTAAGATGATTACAAGGAAGAAAAATCCATAATACGAACTGGTGAAATATATTGTAAATTAAAGACTGTATAAAACACAATGTACATGCATGAAACACAATGTATATTCATGATAAAAATATTAATAAAAATACAAACAAAAGCCCAAAACAAAACACTGGTGAAAGGAACATAGTACAGTGATAGGGATAGAAACTAAACTTCTCTTAATATAATTTTTTATCTAGTTTTGACTTAGGAATAATAATAAAAAATACAACTAAGTTTAAATTAAATAAAAAGCTATCTCAAAATATTGAAAACAAATTAACAAAAATGAATTGTATTTATATTAAATTAGTGATGTACCCATATCATGCAAAGAAGATAATAACTTCAAGTGACTTTAAAGCATAATATTTTGGCTGTATAGAGATATATAGTTTAAGGACAAAACAAAAAACAAAGAAATCTTAAACTGTGTTCAGGGGTTTTATCACTGATAGTAATATTTATGTTGTTATTTTAAAGGTTTTTAAAAAATATTTTAGTTTGTTCACAAAGTTTGTATACATTGTGCTTCACACTTTTATTTATCCATATTGTGTTTCATATGATCATTCCCATGCATAATGTTTTATAAAATCAATCACCTTCAGAAACCATGGTATATGAAAAATCACGTAAGGTGGAACCAGGAATTGAAAACATGGAAATTAGCAGGGTACATTTAACCATGGAGACCATGATATATGGAAGAGACCGTAGATATTTTTATCCTACTTTGGATGGCTAAATTAAGGTTTGTTGTTGTTGTGTACTGTAGAGTTGTAACCAACCTGTTACTGACCCCTTCCAGAGAGTTTTCAGAGGCATTGATTGCACAGAAGGAGATTGCCCATCTTCTCACAGAGCAGTTGGTGGATTCGAACTATGTGCCTTTGGGATTGCAGTACAATTTCTTGTCACTAGGCCATCAGAGCTCCCTAAAGCTACTAAGTGTCAAGTATGGGTTATTGCTGTTGTTAGGTGTCATTGAGTTGAGCAAAACTCATAGTGACCCTGTGAACAGCCAACCTGAACCATCCCCTATCCTGTACCATCCTCATCATCTCTGACACACTAAAGCCCATTAATGATGTCATTGTGTCAATCCATCTTATTGAGGGTTTTCCTCTCCTTTGCTTCCATCTTTCCAAGCATGACGACTTTTGAAGGATCAGCCTCGCCTAGATACATGTCCAAAGTCTGAAAGACAAAGCTTCAACACCTTTGCCTCCAAGGAGCACTCTGGCTACACTTTTCCTCAGGATGTATCTGTTTAGTGTTTTTTACAATCCTTGGGATATTCAGTTCTGTTCTCCAATACCATAAGTCAAAGCCATCAGTTCTTCTATCGTCTTTAGTCATTGCCTAGTTCTCTGATATGTAGCAAGTGATTGAGAAGATCATGGCCGGTATCAGGAGCACCTTAGTCGTCAAACTGATATCATTGCTCTTTAGCCTTTTGAAGAGGTCCCTGAAGGCAATTTTGGCTAATGCAATATATCTCCTTAGTTCCTGGCTGCTGGTACCAAGGGTATTGATTGTTGATCCAATCAAGATTAAATGATTGACAATATCAATCTTTCTCCATCAATCATAATGTTGACTGTTGGTCCTGTGATGAGGCCCTTTGTTTTCTTGATGTTGAGGTCCAATCTATATTCAAGGTTACAGTCCTTGACCTTCGGCAGCAAGCACTTCATATCTTCCTCACATTCAGTAAACAAGGTTGTGTCATCTCCATAGCTCAGGTTGTTGATGAGTCTTCCTCCAATTCTGATGCCACATTCGTCTTCATAGAGTCCAGCTTCATGATTTGCTCAGCATACAGATTGAATAAGTATGGAGAAAGGATACAACCCTTTCCTGATTTTAAATCATGCCATGTTCCCCTGTTCTGTTTGGATGACAGCTTCTTGATGAAGATACAGATTTCTCATGCACACAATTAAGTGTTCTGGGATTCCCATTATTCTCAGTGTTAACAATAATTTGTTATGATCTACACAGTCAAATGTCTTTGCACGGTCAATAAAACACAAATACTAATTTTTCTGGTATTCTCTGTTTTTACCCACGGTCCGTATGACATAAGCAATGATATCCTTGGTGCCACGTCCTCCTCTAAACTCACTTTGAACTTCAGTCAATTCTCTGTCAACATATTATTTGAGCCATTTTGGATGACCTTCAGCAATATTTTGCTTGCATATGATATTAGAAATATTGTTTCATAGTTTCCACAATCTATTGAATTATCCTACTTGGGAATGGAGATAAATATGGATCTCTTCCCATCAGCCTGGCAGCTATTCTTCAAATTTCCTGGTATAGACTGGTAAGCACATCTACAGCTGCATCTGTTAGTTGAAACACGTTACTTGGTATTTCATTGATTTCTAGGGCCTTCTTTTTTGCTAGTGCCCTCAGTGTAGCTTGAACTTCATCTTTACCATTGACTCTTGTTCATGTGGTTGTTGTTGTTGTTGTTATGTGCCGTCTAGTCGCTTGCGACTCATAGCAACCCTATGTACAACAACCCTAAACTCTGCTCTTTCCTGTGCCAATATCACTGTCTCCAACACACCAATCCTGATTACCCCAGTCACTGAATCAATCCACCTCATAGAGGGCCTTTCTCTCCTACACTGTCCCTCCACTCTCCCAAGCATGATGTCCGTCTCCAAGAACTGGTCCCTCCTTACAACATGTCCAAAATATGTCAGATGAAGCCTCAGAAGCCTTGCCTCCAAGGAGCAAGCCGGTTTAACCCTCTCCAGGATGAACCTGTTTATTTTCTTAGCAGTCCATGGTACCCTCAGTACTCTTCTCCAGCACCACAGCTCAAAGGCATCAATTCTCCTTCTGTCTTCCCTAGTCATTGTCCAACTCTCTGACACATAACAAGTGATAGAGAAAAAAAATCAATCACCACTGGACCTTGCCCATCATTGTCCAATATTTTTAGGTCCCCGCTGTATCCTTCCCATTTCCTTCACCCCCTAATTGAGCGGGTCATTAAAAGACTTCCCAACCAAAAAAGTCCTAGACCAGATGGCTTAACAGATGAATTCTACCAGACATTTGAAGATTTATCATCAATTCTTCTTAAGGTATTTTAAAAAAATAGAAAAAGAAGGAACACTTCCAGACACATTCTATGAAGCAAGTATAACCCTAATACCAAAACCAGGCAAAGATATTACCAAGAAAGAAAGCTACAGACCAATATCTCTTATTTTTAAGTTTTTCATTTGTTTATTCCTCTTCAATAACCATCACTGTGCAGATGACACAACTTTGCTTGCTGAAAGTGAGGATGACATGAAGCACTTACTGCAGAAGATCAAAGATTATAGCCTTTAATATTAATTGCATCTTGATGGGATAGAGATTGTGAAGCTGCATGCTAGGGGAAGGTGGTCTCTGGAGTCTGTGCTCATCAGCACCGTCAAGGACAATTCCAAACTTTAGAAGAGGCAGATGCAGGCTGGAGAGATCCCTACCAGTCTACGTGTGAGAACTGAGAGGGTACTCAAGAACTGAGAGGATGGCTAGATAAAGATAGAACTCTGTACCCCTTAAGCCCACACCAGATAGAGTGTAGCTACCTGCTAGGGGAAGGTGGTTTCTGGCTGCTGTGGTCATCAGCACCACCAAAAACAATCCAAAATGTCATAAAATGTGGGCAGCAATCAGGCAAGATTCTTGCGAGGCTACACTGCAGTCCAAAGAGAAGATGAAGGACCTTAGGAAAGGGGAGATTTCCCATCACAAAGATCTAGAAAGGACTTCTGACATGGTGAGTTGTCATCCCATAAAAGGAACACTTTAAGTATGCAACTAATAAATAACATTATAAAGATAAAGAATTGCCAATAGCCTACACAGACACAATAGAAAAGGACTAATGGGGGGCGGGGGAACCCAAACAAACAAACAAAGAAACCTCACATGATGTCAAGAAAGCAGCAGGTAACTTCAAATATTATGGGGGGAAAATAAGCCTTCTCTTTAAAAAGCAGAGCATATTACAGACGCAGAGACAGAGAAGCAGAAGAACTATATTCAATATTCAATAATATCTTGACGCATTTCAGCATCAAGAAAACAAAAACTCATATCACTAGACCAATAGGCAACATCCTGATAAATGAAGAAAACAATAAAACTGTTATTAACTATTTTACTTGGATTCACAATCTATACATTTGGTACCAGCCATCAATAGAGCGTAAGGTGTATTGCACTTGGAAAGTCTGAAGTCAGAAAACTCTGCAAATTATTGAAAAGCAATGATGTCAGTTTGAGGACTAAGGTGTACATGATTTAGGCCATGGTCTTTTCAATCACTCGCTATGCATCTAAGAGTGAAACAATAAATAAGGATGATAGAAGAAGAACTTATGCCTGTGAACTGTGGTGTGGGAGAAGAGTACAAATATTCCATGGACTGCCAAAAGAACAAATATGTCTTGGGAAAGGTGCAACCATAGTGCTTGTTGGAGGCAGAGATGATAGAGCTTTGTCTCACATAATTTGGGTATGTTGCTAGGAGAGGCTATTCCTTGGAGAAGGACATCATGCTTGGAAATGTAGAGGGATGTCAAAAAAGGGAAGACTTTTGATGAGATGGATTGACACAGTGACTGCAGCAATAGGTTAAAGTGTGTCAGAATTTGTGAGGGTGGCACAGGATAGGACTAATTCAGATCTATTATTTATACGGTTGCTACTCGACTCGACAAGAATCTAGTAAAGAAAAAATTCTTAAAAAAAAAACAGGGGAAAGATAATGAAAAAAGAAGCTGCAACACTGTGGAAAGAAAATACTGCGGCATTTAAAATTGCCTTCTCACCCCTTCACTAGAAGGGCTTGAAGATGGATGATATTCCTATTCTTGGTGCAGGATAGTAGTGTTAGAGGAAGAAATATGGACCTTATTATTAAAGAACATCTACTTTATGTTATACGAAGGAAGGGTGAAAAGGCTTGACTTTTCTTGTCCAACTTATAGCATTCCAGGGTTAGGACATCTTCACAGGATGTATTTGAGAAAAACACTTAAAGACAAAAGTATTATCTGAAGTAGGGGCAAGAGATACAGTTGGGACAAATAACATACATACTGAAAAGAATGGGAAGGAATAAATTAAGAAAGGAGTACGAGCTATAAAAATCTCTGGTACTCGGAAAACCAGAAGCTATGTGCATGTTCAGAGCTAGGCACATGTTCTGAAAAGGCCTGAGAACACCCTAAATTTTCATCACTGACTGATCTTCAGATTCCTTGCAAGTTGGAAGTGAAGACTGTGACACAGTAGTAAATGACTTGAATAAGTGTTTGAGTGTCCCAACAAAGAGCCAAACTGCAAAATTTGGGACAGTATTATTTTCTTTTTCTTTCTTACTGCCTTTTCTTTTTCATTGCTCCAAAACATTAGCTGACCTCTAAAACAACAAGTATTTAGAGAATAATTAAAACTGTGAAGATTACTGAGGTGTCAAATGCTCTGTTACCATAATAAATAACTTTAAAATATCCTTAAACAAGCAATCAGTAATCTACAATAAACCACAAAACCCCAAGGAGAAGGGAGACTATGATTCTCAGTATTGTGTAGCATTATAACATTTAAAATGTCCAGTTTTCACCAAAAATTTTAAGGCATATAAAAGAACATGAACTATGGCCAATTCAAAGGAAAGATAAAGTGATACTTCCTTGAGGAAGCCTAGACAATTATTATTGTTATTAGGTGCCATCAAGTCAAGTACAATTTATAGCAACCTTATGAATAACAGATCTGAACCCTGTCCTACTTTGTGCTATCCTCATCATTTCTGACCTACTTGAACCCATTGCTGCAGTCACTGTATCAATCCATATCGTTAAGGGCCTTCCTCTGTTTCATCCATCCTCCCACTTTCCAAGGATGATGTCTTTTCCAAGGAATAACCTCTCCTTACAATGTAATATGTATGTTGGACAAAATTATGCCATCTTTGCCTATCTGCACTTTCTCCAAGAGAAAATATATATATATATATTCTTTTGGCAGTTCATAGGATATTAAATGCTCTTCTCTAACACCACAGTTCAAAGGTATAAATTCCCCTTCTCTCATAATTATTCATTGCCTAGGTTTCAGATGCATAGCTAGTGAGTAAATGATCATGACCTGAATCAGATGCACCTTAGTCTTCAAACTGACATCATTGCTCCTCAGTAATTTGGAGAGGTCCCTCACAGCAGACTTTCCCAATGCAATATGTCTCCTGTCTTCTGAATGCTGGTACCATGGGTATTGATAGTGAATCCCCGTAAGATAAAATAATTGACAATTTAAATCTTTTCTCCATTTATCATGATGTTGCCTATCAGTTCAGTGGTAAGAATTTTGTTGTCTAGGTGCTGAGATGAAAGCCATATTGAAGTTTGTAGTTTTTGAACTTCTGTAGCAAGCACTTCAAGTCCTCATCACTTTCAGCAAGGTTGTGTCATCTGCATAACACAAGATACTGGTGAATCTTCCTCCAATCCTAATACCACATTCTTCTTAAAGTTTAGACCATGGATTTATTAAATAAACATTTTAAATCAATTCTTTTAAGCATGCTTAAATAACTAAAGGGAATCATGGCTAAAAGCCTAAAGGAAATCAAGAGAACAATTTCTCAATAAGGAGACTGAAATAATAAAAGTAATAAAACAGATAATTTGGAGCTAAGGGGTAAAAGAACAGAAATAAAAATAAAAATTACTAGAAATCCTGCATATTTGAGCAAATAGGAAAAAGAATCGGTTAACTTGAAGAAAGATCAGTGTATATCATTCATTCCAAGGATTACAGAGAAAAAGCAGAAGAGGGGAAACCCCACCAAATCTGAGATCTTTGGAATACCATCAAGTACATCAGCATATGCATACTGGAAGTCCAAGAAGTAGGACAGGCAAAGGAACAGAAAGAATATTTGAAGAAACAATGGCAGAAAAAGTCTGAAAGTTGATGAAATACTTGAATCTATATACCCGGGAATTTCAGCAAACTCCAAATAGGATAAACTCAAAGAGATCTACACTATACATTATAGTCAAGTTTCTAGAAAGACAAAGGCAAAGGAAGTCCATGGTGTTGATTTTGACTCCCTGCAATCCTCTCTCAGGTTTTCAATACGGTAAATCTTAAAGGGAGGAGAGTGCTTAATTTGAATTGTTAGCAGTTAGCATACCAACACTTAACTATGTCGTCACAAATTGGCATGTACAGGTAACCTCAATAAGATTATAAGCTGTTCTCTTCAACAACCATGTAGTCCAGACGCAGTTGTTATGTGCCAAGTTGCCTGACTCACAATGACTCCCCATAACCAAATAATATAATACCCTTCTGAATCCTACACCATCCTTACACCCTCTACTTAGTGATCATTTTCCAACCTCATCCACTTTGTGCCCATGATACTACCCCTTTCACATCTCCTTTGCTTCACTGGAGGTCAGATGTATGATCTTGTAAATCTAGTACCAGGTTTAAAACTACCTCCAAGTTTGGAGGTATGTACAATGTTCACTTTCTAGGATCGGCATAATGTGCCATCACTAACTGGAGGCTTCACCCTCTGTAAACATGTCATGTATTGGCAGAGACACCATCCCTGGCTAAGTAACTTAGGGCAAACAGAAACTCAGTCTTTTACTGGCTCTGCCCAGGCTACGCTTTGAGTTTGTAGAAACGGTCCTTGACAGAGCACCATTGAAGATCTGATTCTGAGAGAATGACATCTCACATTTGGAATTGTGCATGTTCATCTCTAGACTAGCAGCCTGCTCCAAGGCATCTTCTGAACTGGCAGAAATTCCATTCTTGCCTGGGGTTCTGGCCCTTGGTCAACTTCTGTGTTGGCAGAAATTGTTCCTAACAAAGTATTCTTGTGGATCTGGAGCTAGGTACATAACATCACCACATTTGGAAATGGTGTTGTTGCTGTTATGTGCCGTTGAGTCACTGAGATTCATAGTGACCCTATGTAGAGTAGCTCTGAATTTTGCCCTATCCTGAGCTAGTCTCATTGACTCGAATACACCTCTCCCTATTACCCCAGTTACTGTGTCAATCCATCTCATCCAAGGTTTTCCACTCTTGAGTTTGTTCCTCCACCCTTCCAAGCATGATGTCCTTCTCCAAAGATTGGTCTCTCCTGGTCACATGCCCAAAGTATGTGAGATGGAGCTTCAAAATTCTTACCTCCAAGGAGAAACTTGGTTTTACCATCTCCAAGACAGACCTATTTGTTCTCATGGCAGTCCATGATATGTTCAATACTCTTCTCCAGCATGACAACTCAAAGACTTTGAGTCTTCTTCTGTCATCCTTAATCATTGCCCAGCAATCTGATGAATAGCAAGTAAATGGCTTGGATCAGTTGTATCTTTGTCTCTAGACTGACATCATTGCTCTTTAGCACTTTGGAGAGGTATCTGACAGCAGACTTCCCCAATGTAATTCATCTTTTGATTTCCTGATTGCTGGTAACAATATTGATTGTGGAGCCAAGCAAGCTGAAATTGTTAACAACCTCAATCTTTTCTCCATCTGTTGTGTGCTGCCACTTGGCCCAGTGGTTAGAATCTTTGTCGTCTTACTGTTGAGCTTCAATCCATAGTGAAAACGAAATCCTTGACCTTCTGTAGCAAACACTTCAGGACCTCCTTAGTTTCAGCAAGTAAGGTTGTGTCATCTGCATAACACAGGTTGTTGATGAGTATTCCCCAATCCTGATGCCACATTCCTCCTCATAAAGTCCAGACTCCTGAATTATCTGTTCCTGTTCCATATACAGATTGATACAGGGTACATCCTTGACACACTCTTTTCCTGATTTTGAAACATGCAGTGATTCCTTCCTCTATTCTGAGGACTGCTTCCTGGTCCAAAGTATACATTTTGCATTATTCCCATTCTCCTCAAGTTAGCCACAATTTGTTGTGATCCACACAGTCAAATGCCTTTGTGTTGTCAGTGAAACATAGATAGAAATTCCTCTGGTACTCTCTGCTTTCAGTCAAAATCCATCTGACATTGGTGATAATATCTCTAGTGCCATGGCCTCTTCTAAACCCATCTTATATTTCTGGTAGTTCTCTGTCAGTGTACTATTCTAGTCAGTTTTGGATAACTTTCAGCAGTATTTTCCTTGCATGTGATATTAGTGATATTATTCTATCATTTTCAAACTCTGTCAGGTTCACTTTTTTTAAAAAAATGGAAATAAATATGGATCTCTTCAAGTCAGTCAGCCACGTAGTGGTCCTCCAGATTTCCTGGAATAACCTAGTGTGCATGTCTAGGGCATCATCTGTTTGTTGAAATATGTCAATTGGTATTCCATCAATTCCTGGGGATGTTTTTCACCAGTTCCTTTAGAGCAGCTTGAACTTCCTCCTTCATCACCATAGGCTCATTGTCATATGTTGTTTCATTAAATCCTTCTGTGCCAGCCACATTTTTGGTACAGAGACTCTTTACATTCCTTCTGTCTTCAATATTCTTTCCATAGCATCCTTATATATTGCAACTCAAGGATTGAATTTGTTCTGCAGTTCCTTCAGCCTAAGAAATTCCAAGTGAGGATGGCCCTTTGGATTTTCAGACTCCAGCTCATTGCACATTTTATTATAAAACTTTGCTTTGTCTTCCTGAGCTGCCCTTAGAAATCTTCTGTTCATCTCCTTAACATCTTGATTTCTTCCCTTTGCTTTGGCATCTCAGCACTCCAGTGCAATATTCAGAGTCTTTTCTGACATCTATCTTGGTCTTTTCTTTCTCCTCTACCTTTTGCATTCTTTTTTTAAATTTTTTCCCCTCATAGATGATATTCTTGACATTCTCCCACAGCTCATCTGGTCTTAGTTAATTAGTATTCAAGGCCTCAAATCTGTTCCTGAGATGGTTTTTAAATTCAGATGGGATAGATTTAAGGTCAAATTTTTATTCCTGTAGGTTTGATTTCATTTTCTTTCACTTCAGTTTGAACTTACATATGAGTAGTTGATGGTCTGTTCCACAATCAATACCTGGCCTAGTTTTCATAGCTTATATTGAGCTTTTCAATGATTCTTTCCACAGATGTAATCAATCTGAACCCTGTGCATATCATAAGGTAAAATCCATGTATATAGTCATTATTTCTGTTTCTTATAAAAGGTATTTGCAATGAACAATACAGGTTGGAAGTCATCTGAAGAAGCTGGATTCTACAGAGGTTTGTTTTCTGGTTCTGGTGAGGATTAGGGTGGAATGTTTACTCACCATTGTCTGTGAGTTGATTTTATTTGGCCTCCACCTTAAAAACACATGTGGGCTCTTGGGCCTGTGGACCTGGGGCCTTGTTTTAATTGGTTTTTGCTAAGTGGTATAGCACTGGTCTGTCCATTTGCTGTACAGAGAGAGGTAACTCATGATTGCTGTAATGTTAAACACTGTGACACTGATGTGTCAAGTGCAATAATTATTATCCCTTGCAGTCAGTGTTTGGGGAACTCCCAGATTAAAATGAGCTTGGCAGCAAGAGTAGCATCCACTTCTGAAATGCCTTCCCTCTGGAAACTCTGTGAATGTGAGAAAAGACGAACGTTATACATACAAGTGTTCATTCATAAGCTCACTATGAGTCTTCTACAACTCTATGGAACTTAACAACAACAACAACCAATCATTGATTTTATAAAATTCTATCCTATCTCTAGCCTCATTTTTGTCACCATGTCCATGTTTTCTGATTACTGATGCTTCTTCCTTGTTCCCAACTTTTGCATTCAGTCACCATAATTATGAGTGCATCTTGGTTGCATGTTTGATCAATTTCTGACTGCAAAAGTTGGTATAACTCATCTATTTCCTCCTCTTTGGCTCTGGTTTTTGGGTTATATATTTGAATGATAGTGGTAGTCACTGAACTTCCTGCCATGTGTATGGATAATATCTTGATGCTCATAACATTGTATTTCAAGATGGATCAAAAAATTACCTTTTTAGCTATAAAAGTAGCCCCATTTTTCCTTACCTTTTCATCTCTGGCATAGCAGATCATATGACAGTCTAGTTCAAAAGGTCCCATGCCAATCCTTCTCATTTCACCAACAGTCTAGTATGTCAATATTTACACATTCCACTTCTTCCTTAACAATATCCAATTATCCTTCATTCATACTTTTCACATTCCATGTTCCAATCATTAGTGTCTGCTTACCACTGTTCCTCTTCATTAGTATCTCCAAATTCTAGAGCTCAGCCTCAGATGCCATATCTGCTAGTCTACTCTTAAGTGTGCTCTGTTGTTTTCAAAGGCTTGTTATTTTGGAAGTGGACTGCCATACATTCTATATCTTATATCTCCTACAGTCATTGGAATACTATACAACATTCAGGAGTAAGGATTTTGAAAAACACTATATCATACGTGACAGGTTGTAAAACATTATGCTGACTGAACTAACTCAATCTCATAATGACAAATATTGCATAAGATTATTATTATAAGAATAAAAATAATATGTAAACAGAAGTCTGAAGGTGGAAGGGGATGGAAGAGGGGGCACCTGAGAGTGGAGCATGGGGGGGTAGTAATGTAGAGTGAGGAGTTAAAGAAATTAGGAAAGATTCAGTGGGGACCTGAAAAGGTGGAGTAATGATGGACATGGATCAATAATGATTAACTATATAAAACACAATGTATGGCCATGATACTGTGAAGCACTATGTGAATAAAGGAATGGGTGAAGCACAGTGTATATAAATGAAACAAACTGTACACAATTTTGTATGCAAACCAATATAAAATAAAACAGGTTATTTAAAAACATGAAAAGATGGTAGAAGGAATACACAGAGGTACTGCATAAAAAATAATTGGCTGAAATAGAACCATTTCAGAGGTAACATATTATCAAGAACCAACTGAAACAAAGGAATAAGTTCAACCTGCACTGAAGACACTAGCAAAAAAAAAAGTATTTTATCACATTAACAAAGCAAAGAACAAGAACAACATGATCCTCTCAATTGATGCAGAAAAGGCCTTTGAAAAATCCAACACTCTTTCCTGATTAAAGCACTCAGCAAACTAGGATTATAGGGGAATTTCTTCAACATACTAAAAAGTATATACACAAACCTGAAAGCCCACATTGTTCTCAATGGAGAGAGATTAAAGGCATTCCCCTTGAGAACAGGAACTAGGCAACGATGCCAACTATCACCTCTCCTATTGGAAGACTTAGTGATAGCAATAAGGCAAGAGAAGGAAATAAGAGATATCCAAATTGGGAAAGAGGAGGTAAAATTATCTCTCTATACAGATGATATGATAGTATTCTTAGAAAATTCTAAAGAATCAGCAAGAAAACTACTGGACATAGTTGACAAGATCAACATACAAAAATCAATTGGATTTCTCTACAGTGACAAAGAAAATACAGAACTGGAGCTAAGAAAAACAATACCCTTCACAATAGCTAATCACAAGATTAAATACTTGAGAGTAAATCTAACCAGAAGCACAAATGATCTATTTTTTAAAAATTACAAAACATATCCCTTGCTCATAGATAGGAAGAATCAATATTGTGAAAATGACAATACTATCAAAGGCAATTTATACATTCAATGCAATCCCAATACAAATACCAATTTCTTTCTTCAATGAGATGTAAAAGGCTATCTTCAATTTCATTTGGAATGGAAAGAGGCCCCAAATAAGCAAAGAACTCCTTAAAAAGAGAAACAAAGTAGGAGGCATCTCACTCCCTGATTTCAAATCCTACTACACTGCCATGGTGATCAAGACAGCATGGTACTAGTACAATGACATAGATCAATGGAATAGAATTGATAATCTGGAAATCAGCCCATCTACCTATGGTTAATTGATTTTTGACACAGAGATTAAATCAGTTAAGTGGGAAAATGACAGCCTTTTTAACAAATGGTGCTGGCAAATTGGAAAACTATCTGTAGAAAACTCAAGCAAAATCCACACCTCACTCCACACAAAAACCAACTCAAAATGGATCATGGGCCTAGGACTAAAATGAAGGACTATAAATTTCATTAAAGAAAAGCTTGGAAGAACTCTAGAAGTCCTAATCCACAACAGAAAGTCTTCCAAGCGTCCTGAAAAATCTACAACCAGGAAAGGATAAAATAGATGAATGGAACCTTCTAATAATCACATCTCTATGCACATCCAAAAACTACTCAAACACGGTAAAAAGGGAAGCCAAAAACTGGGAAAAAGTATTTGGTAATGACATGACAGATAAGGGACTTATATCTAGACTTTATAAAATACTCAAGCACCACAAGATAAAGGTAAACAACCCAATTGAAAAATGGGCACAGGATATGGACAGACACTTCACCAAAGAAGACATTCAGATGGCAAACAAGCACATGAAGAAAAGTTCAAAATCCCTAGCTCTAAGAGAGAGATGCAAATCAAAAAAACTATGAGATACCATGTCACCCCAATCAGAATAGCAAATTTAGCAGAACAGCAAACAAGAAATGCTGGTGAGGTTGTGGAGAAACTGGAACACTTATTCACTGCTGGTGGGAGTATAAAATGGTGCAACCACTATGGAAAGCAGTATGGCGCTTTCTCAAAAAGTTACAGATAGAAATACTATCTGTACCAGAAATTTCACTACTTGGAATATACCCCAA
Organism: Elephantulus edwardii; assembly: GCF_000299155.1. NCBI lineage: Eukaryota > Metazoa > Chordata > Mammalia > Macroscelidea > Macroscelididae > Elephantulus > Elephantulus edwardii. The sequence goes on from NW_006400060.1 coordinate 1,157,171, forward strand.
AGAAACCATAACCGCCACCCAAGCAGATATATGCACATCCATGTGTATCGTGGCTTTTTTCGCAATAGCAAAATGTTGGAAACTACCTAAGTGCCCCTCAACAAACGAATGGATAGAAAAGCTGTGGTATATTCACGCAATGGAATACTATGCTGCATAGGAAAACAAGGAACTAATGAAATATTATTCAAAATGGATGACCCTGGAAGACATTATGCTGAGTGAAATATCTCAGTCACAAAAGGACAAATACTGCATAGTGCCACTGTTGTAAAACTGGACTGACATAAAGGTTGGTGGAGGTGGGGGAGCCTGAGAAAGATGAATAAATTACATCAGCAGAGAACTGCCAGAAGTCCAGGCTGGGTTTAGAAGGGGTCGTGGTACTAGGGGTATTATAGCTGATGTTAGATGGATCTTAGCTGAAAGCAGAGAATACCAGAAGAATGTCTATCTGTGTTTCATTGATTATGCAAAGGCATTTGACTGC